>NW_010965364.1:130073-130925 GCF_000463585.1 Tarenaya hassleriana | reverse complement strand
GAGCGAATCCTATTCCTAAGAGATCGATTCTAGGGTTTGCGCAGCGGATGTAAAACAAAAATTTAATAAACCCTAGAACCATGCTTCTATGAATCGTAGAAACGTTAGAACGCTTACCTCAATCGATCTGGGGCCTGTATCAATTGAAGAATTCGTCTGATCACGAAAGCGAGGAAGAATACCTCGCCCTCTATACGTATCCACACCTCGGGATGGATTCCAACGGTTGGAACTTGTGTGCTAGGACCCGAATCTGTTATTCAGTTTTGATGCTTCGAGAAAACGAGACTTGGAACTCTTAGAACTCTTTGGATCTCACCAAAAGCTCTCCCAGTTCTGTGCCAGGCGGCTCACAAAGTCTCTTAAACGATTAGGGTTTTAATTTCCTTCTTATAAGGTGATTTAACCCTAATCCGGTCTAATTTTCGAAAAACCTGAAACCCGTGGACCGTCCGTTCCAGACAAGCCAGAACGGACGGTCTGCTATCAACACGGATCGTCCGTTTCAACACTTAGAACGGACGGTCTGCGACTAGTCGTGGACCTTCGGGTCTGGACCTGGCGGACCGTCCGTTCCGGACTTCTGCTCTGTCCGTTCCAGACCCTTCCGTCTTGGTTTTTCCGTTGTTTTCTCGTGTGTTTCGTCCTTCCCCGCGTGTGTGATCCTGTAGGCTCATTCGATATAGCAGTATAACCCGAAATCTCTATTCCGAATATACAAGTCATAGGCGGTCTCTAGCAAGACACTATGACTACCTATCTCGAATAGAGTTTGTTCGTGATCTTACGAACGCCAGTGATGATTTCGATTGATGATCCTTTTGTATCGCGATATCATACGTCGAACATAAG
>NW_010965364.1:115544-129878 GCF_000463585.1 Tarenaya hassleriana | reverse complement strand
ATTTCTACAGTCTCGCTCACACGAGGGGCCCAGCGATATCTCTCTCTTTTACGAGAGGTACAAATCCCGTCTTGACTATCTACAATCCAGCACATGATTCGTGACGTACCTGATACACGCCTTTATAGTCCTCCTGTTACGCAGGACGTTTGACGTATTCAAAGCACGCAACTCCTCATGTGTGATTCCGTAGAAATCTCAGGTCTTAGGATCCAATCATGGAACCGCCATATGAGATTCAAGTCATGACGCTAGTCCATGTGATAATCTCATGCGGGTCATTCCAGTATTCCGTTCTCCAACGAATACCTGTGACTGTGATCGTATCCAATACCTATGATCATCTATATGATTATCAATCACACATCATACTAGTCTTGGTATATCATTATTCCCACAATGATACATGACTAGGGAGTTTAGTATTGTTCACAGCAATACATGGATTTCATAACACATAAGTATGCACAATATGTAATGAATAAAACACTCATCCATAAACTCATAGAAAGTGTAAGTACATCAAATGTATCCAAATAAAACTCATGTAGCAGTACATCATAGAGCATTAAACCAACACTACCTCCACCGCCACCTGCACCGGCTATGGCAGGGACTATCTGCCGATTGTTCGTGAGTTACGAGCTATGCATACTCCACAGTTTGAGGGATCGCTGAATCCCGAGGCTGCAGAAGAATTTTTGACATGCATGATCTGAGACTGGGAATATGTCCATTGCCCCCTGTGCTATCGAGCCCTACTAGCGAGCCATCACTTACCCGGGCAAGATCGACACTGGTGGACAAAGGTGGCATAATGCCGGATGGACATCAGTTCACCTGGGAGGAATTCAAAGGAGAATTTTAGAAGAAATACTACCGCCGACAGAATCAAGAATGCCGTCTCACTGAGTTCTTGAACCTACAGCAGGGAGGTAGAACAATCCAAGAGTATGAGTCAGAATTCATACGTCTGTTAAACTTTGCATCGCACCTGGTATCCAGCGAGGAGATGAAAAGGAAAGTATTGGGCAGATTCCTATATGCCATATGTTTCTACATGCCATATGTTTCTGCTCCATATCGACACAAATATTGGGCAGCTTCCTATATGCCATATGTTTCTGCTCAAAACCAAATTCTTCAATCAAAGGTTGGAGAGCTTGAAAAGAAAAGTATCGTTCCCAACGTCTTGGACCTTCACTCTTGGTCTACCACGAGACCACATAACATTTGAAATACCAATAATTCTACCCATTGAGAGAGATAACCCATAGAACTATCCCACTATAAAACCTGCCATTCTTCATCTGATAAGAGTCATATTGCTTGGGTGAATTTTCGGTGTACCCACCTTCTGATAGGTTCGAATGCTATCTGGATCTTCTGACTTCAACTCTCCTGAAAAAGTTGGGCCTTGTTTTGAGCTGCTAGCACCGGAGATTTTACTACTTCAGCGGAAGAAGCTGTTGGCTTAGGGGAAGAGACAACACCCTCACGAGTTAGGGAGGAGAGCTTAGAGATTAGGAGATTGAAGAAGAATGGGGGCTTGAGAAAGGGGTGTAAAGAGTGATATACAATGACAGATGTTATAGTTTCAGATCTCCCTTTCGAGAAAGAGAAATAAGTTCTTTTTTAATTTTAATGGCTTCTTTTATTTAGAGAAACTAGATTTTGATATCATTATTGAATTTGTTACAAGTTTTGTAGTAGAAGTGATGAGAGAAAACGCGAAAAAGAAAAAATATAATTCGATAAGATAAAAAAATACGAAAAATTACGGTTATATGAAGATATTTTATTTCAAAAATATGTTTTGGACCGCATATAGCATTTTAAAGCCATTTATGATGAAATTCCATAACCTCAATATTCGTTTTAAAGAAATTAATAATTTGATGGAGAAAATTCCGTAAATGCCCCTCCCTCTCTGCCTCTCTCTCAACCTCTACCATCGTTTTCTTTAACAGCCGTTTTGGATTTCCATTTAATTTCCTTTTCTTTTCTTCTTTTGCAAAGGAAAAAAAGAAAAGTGAACTCGGAAAAATGGTTTCTGACTCCGACCTGGCGACTCGGCTCCGGGAGATTCTCCGGAGCTCCGACCTCGACACGGCGACTCCGGCGAGTGTTCGACGTCAGCTCGAGGCCGATTTCGGCGTTGACTTGACCGAGAGAAAGGGTTTCATTAGGGAACAAATCGATGCTTTTCTCGAGAGCGATGGCGGAGAAGGAGAGAAACCGGAGAATCAGATGGTGGAAGAAGACTGTAATGCTGAGCAAAACTATGACGGCGAAGCCAAGGAAGAAGGAGACGGTGAAGGTGAAGACGACGGAGGAAGTGAAGGCGATGAAGGAAAGAAAGAACGGTAAATTTTTTTTTTCCCTTTGCGCTGTTTCAATTTTTTTGTTCTGTTATTAGCCCTCTGGTTGGTTGGAACTATGTATCTGTATTACAATTTTCTTCCTTGGAAGCTATGACTTTTTCTTTTTGGTTGCAACTGAAAATCATGGCTTTGTCTTGTGATCATGGGAAAATTGATTTCATTTCTTTTGGATATGTTCTTATGAATTCCTTGATGAATATTGATCATCACCCAACAAACAATGTATTAGTCTTTTCGTTGCTTTGATTAGGATCTGATACCCAAATTTTCACTTCTCCGAGTGCATTGAAATGGAACCAGGTTGAACTGGATTGTAGGGCTTTAGCTATTTCGATAGGAACTTGTTTGATATACACACTATTAAGACACTGTAGGAGTTTGAGCTGAAGGAACAAATAAAAAATCTTGGTGGTTCGTGTCAATGCGCCTGCATATTCTGGATTCATGGTGTGTTATTAGATTCCTAACCTTAGCTGTTACCACGAATTGTGTTGGCATTATTAATGTGATCTCTGCAATAGGCATCGGTGAAATGTTCCCTGGAGGAGTGCAATGATAGTGTGATGATTTTTTATTAACAAAAGCTGTAATTGTGTAAGTAATTTTTGGGTTCTTCTGGCAGAACTTTATAGTTATGTTTTCATGTGGATCCACTATATCTTGTTGTGCTTAGTGCTTACATGAAAATACTATGAACTAGACTTCAGTTTCTTGTCCTGCATTGAACACCTGTCGTGTTTTATGTATTAGGGCTGGAAAGGCCAAGAAAAGACGTGGTGGTGGCTTCAGCAAATTATGGCAGCTTTCCCCACAACTTGAAAATTTCATTGGATCATCACAATTGGCTCGAACAGAGGTAATTGTCCCGTCTTGTCATCTGTAGAATCAATTGTCATCTTCTTTTAGAAGAGATGCAAAAGTTATGCGTGGATTTAATTAATTTACTTTTTTTTTGTATCAGGTTGTGAAGAAAATTTGGGCTTATATCCGGGAGAAAAATTTGCAAGATCCAAAGAACAAGCGGAATATAATATGTGATGAATCGCTGCATTCCTTATTCAAAGTAAAGGCCATTAACATGTTTCAAATGAGCAAGGCATTGTCAAAGCATATTTGGCCGCTAAGTGATGGAGATGGTATTTTCTTTTCATTTTATCAAATTCATCATTTTCACATGATCGGATAACATCTCGATATGTTTATGAGCTTTATAGTTCTTCCATTTCGTAGTTCAATTTTAGAAAGTCCTCCTAAATTTTCAGTGAATCTAATGCTTCTGTAAAAGTTACATTGACCTGTGTGCTTACCAGACATATTTTAAACTCTAAAGATACAATTTCATAGTTATCCTGCTTCATAAGCCATCAATTCTAAGTAGGTTAGTTGTGGTAGAATGCAGAAGTTTATCAATCTCAAAATGGGTCCTTTCTATAGTCACGATCTCTTGTGGCAGTAATTGTTTTTACAATTTTTTAAGAAATAACATAGTTAAGATCTGCATGTAAGAAAAAATCTTTTGTCTTGTTGATATTCGTTATAGACTAGTTTCTATTCTCGTTTTAGTACATGTTGCTCCAACAGGGCATGAAATCCAGTACCCAACCGTTGGGATACATCATGTGTTGTTGAGTGATTTTTTTTCCTTTTCCTCTTGATCTTTTTTCACCGAATGGAAGTAGAACTTGGTTGATGTATTGTTCTTTTTTAATACATGGGTTTTAATGTTAGATCTTTAGGGGAACTGATCTCTTTCCCAGCATTTGGATGTCCTTTAGGATGCTTATATTTTTCTGCAAGAGACCTCTCCAATGAACTTCAGCTTTATTTCATAAAACGGTATTATTAATTTCATGATCATTTGTATTGGAAACAGCAATTCTTGAGTTGTACTATCCCTTTGGGAACTGAAAATATGAATTATTCTTTTATCAGGGGGCGTTAACAATGAGAAGGTAGAAGATGAGGATGATGTGTCAGATGAAACAGAAGGGAAAGAAGAGCAAAATGAAGAAGCGAAAGAAAATGATGAAGAGCAAAGTGAAGAAGAAGAAGAAAATAGGAGTGTACGAAAAACCAAGAGAAGAAAGTTAGTTTTTCTTCCTCTGTCTTGTGAATTTTGTTATTGACTTTGTCACCCCAACTATATTTATCATCACCAGTTTAATGTTAATGACCACGATGAAATATATCTGGTTATTGTCGTGAAAACCATTTAAATTGACTAGGCAATGAAGGATAATGACTTTGCGAGTGAATGGTTAAACAAATGTCCATAAAATTTTTCCTGATTTGTTTAGGTTATTATTTCATTATTCAATTCAATGAGGTGAAAGTTCCAACCCTTATGTGTGTCTCTTAAGTTTTGTCATGATTATTGTCTCTAGAACTCTGATATTTGTTACCTGTTCAAATGTTGTAGAACAAAGGCCTTGAAATCCTCGTATTTTTTTCAACACTTACCACCTATTATGTGAGGAAACTAAGTATATTCTGTGAAGTAGGTCTGCAAAGTCCGATCAGAAAACCACGAAAAGAGGAGGTGGATTTGCTAAAGTGTGTGGCCTTTCACCAGAGCTTCAGGCTTTTACTGGGATGACTGAATTAGCCAGGACAGAGGTATGTAACGTTACAAAACATTATTACACTCTATTTCAAGCTCCTAAACGAGTTCTCTTGTTTCTATTTTCATCGATGATTTCAGGTTGTGAAAATGCTTTGGAAGTACATCAAGGAGAACAATTTGCAAGATCCGAGTGATAAACGGAAAATAATATGCGATGAAGCATTGCGTTCACTGTTCCCAGTTGATTCGATCAATATGTTTCAAATGACTAAACACCTATCCAAGCACATATGGCGTCCGGAGGAGGTTAAAGGTATTAGATGATTGAAATCTCTAGGATTTCTCGGAAGTCATATATACAGAAGAAACATAGGCATTTTTACTTGGTTATGGTAGGGCAAATGGATAGTGTTACTGGCTTTTCTTCAAAGCTTTTCTAAATCTCAAATGGCAAAATGTTAGGATTTCTGTTCGGAGATTTTTGTACTTCCATATTGATTCTTATTTCACTTGGTAAGGCAAATGGATAGGGTTACTCGCTCTTCGTTTTAGTACACATTGCTATGACAGGGCATGAAACCATGCGTACCCAGCCGTTGGGATACATCGTGTTGTTGAGTGTTTTTTTTTTCGTTTTCCTTTTGATTCTTTTTCACCGAGTGGAAGTAGAACTTGGTTGATATATTGTTCCTTTTTAATACCTGGGTTTTAATGTTAGATCATTAGGGAAACAAATCTCTTTCCCAGCATTTGGCTGTACTTTAGGATGCTTATATTTTTCTGCAAGAGACCTCTCCAATGAACTTCAGCTTTATTTCATATAACAGTATTATAAAAATCCTAATCATTTGTGTTAGAAACAGCAGTTCTTGAGTTATACTATCCCTTTGGGAACTGAAAATATGAGTTATTCTTTTATCAGGGGGCGTTAACAATGTGAAGGTAGAAGATGAGGATGATGTGTCTGATGAAACAGAAGGGAGAGAAGAGCAAAATGAAGAAGCAGAAGAAAATGGTGAAGAGCAAAGGGAAGAAGAAGAAAAAAATAGGAGTGTACGAAAAGCCAAGAGAATAAAGTTAGTTTTTCTTCCTCTATCTTGTGAATTTTTTTATTGACTGTCACCCAATTATATCTATCATCACTGGTTTAATGTTAATGACCATGATGAAATATCTCTAGTAATTGTAGTGACGACCATTTAAACTGACTGGGCAATGAAGGATAATGACTTTGTGAGTGAATGTTTAAACGAATGTCCATAAAAATCTTCCTGATTTGTTTAGGTTATTATTTCATTATTCAATTCAATGAGGCGAATGTTCCAACCCGTATGTGTTGCTCTAAGTTTTGTCATGATTATTGTCTCTAGAACTCTAATATCTGTTACCTGTTCAAATGCTATAGAACAGAGGCCTTGAAATCCTTCTATTTTTTTAAATCACTTTCCACCTTTATATGGGGAAACTAAGTATATTCTCTGAAGTAGGTCAGCAAAGTCTGATGAGAAAACCACTAAAAGAGGAGGTGGATTTGCTAAAGTGTGTGGCCTGTCACCAGAGCTTCAGGCTTTTACTGGGATGACTGAATTAGCCAGGACTGAGGTATGTAACGTTACAAAACATTATTACTCTTTATTTCAAGTTCCTAAACGGGTTCCCTTGTTTCTATTTTCATCGATGATTTCAGGTTGTGAAAATGCTTTGGAAGTACGCCAAGGAGAACAATTTGCAAGATCCGAGTGATAAGCGGAAAATAATATGCGATGAAGCATTGCGTTCACTGTTCCCAGTTGATTCGATCAATATGTTTCAAATGACTAAACACCTATCCAAGCACATATGGCGTCTGGAGGAGGTTAATGGTACTAGATGATTGAAATCTCTTGGATTTCTTCGGAAGTAATATATACATAAGAAACATATGCATTTTTACTTGGTAGGGCAAATGGATAGTGTTACTGGCTTTCCTTCAAAGCTTTTCTAAATCTCAAATGGCAAAATTTTAGGATTTCTGTTCGGAGATTTTTGTACTTCCATATTGATTCTTATTTCACTTGGTAAGGCAAATGGATAGGGTTACTCGCTCTTCGTTTTAGTACACGTTGCTCTGTCAGGGCATGAAACCATGTACCCAGCTGTTGGGATACATCATCTGTTGTTTAGTGAATTTTTTTCCTTTTCCTTTTGATTCTTTTTCACCGAGTGGAGGTAGAACTTGGTTGATATACTGTTCCTTTTTAATACCTGGGTTTTAATGTTAGATCTTTAGGGAAACAAATCTCTTTCCCAGCATTTGGCTTTACTTTAGGATGCTTATATTTTTCTGCAAGAGGCCTCTCCAATGAACTTCAGCTTTATTTCATATAACGGTATTATAAAAATCCTAATCATTTGTGTTGGAAACAGCAGTTCCTGTGTTGTACTATCCCTTTGGGAACTGAAAATATGAATTATTCTTTTATCAGGGGGCGTTAACAATGTGAAGGTAGAAGATGAGGATGATGTGTCAGATGAAACAGAAGGGAAAGAAGAGCAAAATGAAGAAGCGGAAGAAAATGGTGAAGAGCAAAGTGAAAAAGAAGAAGAAAATAGGAGTGTACGAAAAGCCAAGAGAAGAAAGTTAGTTTTTCTTCCTCTATCTTGTGAATTTTTTTATTGACGTTGTCACCCAATTATATCTATCATCAGTGGTTTAATGTTAATGACCATGATGAAATATCTCTAGTAATTGTAGTGACAACCATTTAAACTGACTAGGCAGTGAAGGATAATGACTTTGTGAGATAATGGTTAAACAAATGTCCATAAAAGTCTTCCTGATTTGTTTAGGTTATTATTTCATTATTCAATTCAATCAGGTGAAATTTTCAACCCGTTTGTGTTTCTCTAAGTTTTGTCATGATTATTCTCTAGAACTCTAATTATCTGTTTCCTGTTCAAATGTTATAGAACAGAGGCCTTGAAATACTTCTATTTTTTTTAATCATTTTCCACCTTTATGTGGGGAAACTAAGTATATTCTCTGAAGTAGGTCTGCAAAGTCTGATCAGAACACCACGAAAAGAGGATGTGGATTTGCTAAAGTGTGTTGCCTTTCACCAGAGCTTCAGGCTTTTACTGGGATGAATGAATTAGCCCGGACAGAGGTAAGTAACGTTACGTAACCTTATTACTCTATATTTCAAGCTCGTAGACGGATTCCCCTTGTTTCTATTTTCATCGATGATTTCAGGTTGTGAAAAGGCTTTGGAAGTACATCAAGGAGAACAATTTGCAAGATCCGAGTGATAAACGGAAAATAATATGCGATGAAGCATTGCGTTCACTGTTTCCAGTTGATTCGATCAATATGTTTCAAATGACTAAACACCTATCCAAGCACATATGGCCTCTTGAGAAGGATGAAGGTATTAGATGATTGAAATCTCTTGGATTTCTTCGGAAGTCATATATACATAAGTAACATATGCATATTTACTTGGTAGGGCAAATGGATAGTGTTACTGGCTTTTCTTCAAAGCTTTTCTAAATTTCAAATGGCAAAATGTTAGGATTTCTGTTTGGAAGTTTTTGTACTTCCATATTGATTCTTATTTCACTTGGTAAGGCAAATGGATAGGGTTACTCACTCTTCGGTTTAGTACACGTTGCTCTGACAGGGCATGAAACCATGTACCCAGCCGTTGGGATACATCATGTGTTGTTGAGTGAATTTTTTTTCCTTTTCCTTTTGATTCTTTTTCACCGAGTGGAAGTAGAACTTGGTTGATATATTGTTCCTTTTTAATACCTGGGTTTTAATGTTAGATTTTTAGGGAAACAAATCTCTTTCCCAGCATTTGGCTGTACTTTAGGATGCTTATATTTTTCTGCAAGAGACCTCTCCAATGAACTTCAGCTTTATTTCATATAACAGTATTATAAAAATCCTAATCAGTTGTGACGGAAACAGCAGTTCTTGAGTTGTACTATCCCTTTGGGAACTGAAAATATGAATTATTCTTTTATCAGGGGGCGTTGACAATGTGAAGGTAGAAGATGAGGATGATGTGTCAGATGAAACAGAAGGGAAAGAAGAGCAAAATGAAGAAGCAGAAGAAAATGGTGAAGAGCAAAGGGAAGAAGAAGAAAATAGGAGTGTACGAAAAGTCAAGAAAAGGAAGTTAGTTTTTCTTCCTCTATCTTGTGAATTTTTTTATTGACTTTGTCACCCAATTATATCTATCATCAGTGGTTTAATGTTAATGACCATGATGAAGTATCTCTAGTAATTGTAGTGACAACCATTTAAACTGACTAGGCAATGAAGGATAATGACTTTGTGAGAGAATTGTTGAACAAATGTACATAAACGTCTTCCTGATTTGTTTAGTTTATTGTTTCATTATTCAATTCAATGAGGCGAATGTTCCAACCCGTATGTGTTGCTCTAAGTTTTGTCATGATTATTGTCTCTAGAACTCTAATATCTGTTACCTGTTCAAATGTTATAGAACAGAGGCCTTGAAATACTTCTATTTTTTTAAATCACTTTCCACCTTTATATTGGGAAACTAAGTATATTCCTTGAAGTAGGTCTGCGAAGTCGGATCAGAAGACCACGAAAAAAGGAGGTGGATTTGCTAAAGTATGTGGCCTTTCACCAGAACTTCAGGCTTTTACTGGGATGACTGAATTAGCCAGGACAGAGGTATGTAACGTTACAAAACATTATTACTCTCTATTTCAAGTTTCGAAACGGGTTCCCTTGTTTCTATTTTTTTAGGTTGTGAAAATGCTTTGGAAGTATGCCAAGGAGAACAATTTGCAAGATCCGAGTGATAAACGGAAAATAATATGCGATGAAGCATTGCGTTCACTGTTCCCAGTTGATTCGATCAATATGTTTCAAATGACTAAACACCTATCCAAGCACATATGGCGTCTGGAGGAGGTTAAAGGTATTAGATGATTGAAATCTCTAGTGTTTCTCGGAAGTCTTATATACATAAGAAACATATGCATGTTTACTTGGTAGGGCAAATGGATAGTGTTACTGGCTTTTCTTCAAAGCTTTTCTAAATCTCAAATGGCAAAATGTTAGGATTTCTGTTTGGTGATTTTTGTGCTTCCTTATTGATTCTTATTTCACTTGGCAAGGCAAATGGACAGGGTTACT
The DNA here is from genome assembly GCF_000463585.1 of Tarenaya hassleriana. Lineage (NCBI taxonomy): Eukaryota > Viridiplantae > Streptophyta > Magnoliopsida > Brassicales > Cleomaceae > Tarenaya > Tarenaya hassleriana. Next base: position 119,773 of record NW_010965364.1, on the reverse strand, counting down.
CACTCTTCGTTTTAGTACATGTTGCTCTGACAGAGCATGAAACCATGTACCCAGCCGTTGGGATACATCATGTGTTGTTGAGTGAATTTTTTTTTCGTTTGTCTTTTGATTCTTTTTCACCGAGTGGAAGTAGAACTTGGTTGATATATTGTTCCTTTTTAATACCTGGGTTTTAATGTTAGATCTTTAGCGAAACAAATCTCTTTCCCAGCATTTGGCTGTACTTTAGGATGCTTATATTTTTCTGCAAGAGACCTCTCCAATGAACTTCAGCTTTATTTCATATAACGGTATCATAAAAATCCTAATCAGTTGTGTTGGAAACAGCAGTTCTTGATATGTACTATCCTTTTGGGAACTGAAAATATGAATTACTCTTTTATCAGGGGGCGTTAACAATGTGAAGGTAGAAGATGAGGATGATGTGTCAGATGAAACAGAAGGGAAAGAAGAGCAAAATGAAGAAGCAGAAGAAAATGGTGAAGCGCAAAGGGAAGAAGAAGAAGAAAATAGGAGTGTACGAAAAGCCCAGAGAAGAAAGTTAGTTTTTCTTCCTCTATCTTGTGAATTTATTTATTGACTTTGTCACCCAATTATATCTACCATCAGTGGTTTAATGTTAATGACCATGATGAAATATCTCTAGTAATTGTAGTGACAACCATTTAAACTGTCTAGGCAATAAAGGATAATGACTTTGTGAGAGAATTGTTAAACAAATGTCCATAAAAGTCTTCCTGATTTGTTTAGGTTATTTTTTCAGTATTCAATTCAATGAGGCGAATATTCCAACCCGTATGTGTTGGTCTAAGTTTTGTCATGATTATTGTGTCTAGAACTCTAATATCTGTTTCCAGTTCAAATGTTATAGAACAGAGGCCTTGAAATCCTTCTATTTTTTTTAATCACTTTCCACCTTTATGTGGGGAAGCTAAGTATATTCTCTGAAGTAGGCCTGCAAAGTCTGATCGGAAAACCACTAAAAGAGGAGGTGGATTTGCTAAAGTGTGTGGCCTTTCACCAGAACTTCAGGCTTTTACTGGGGTGAATGAATTAGCCCGGACAGAGGTACGTAACGTTACGTAACCTTATTACTCTATATTTCAAGCTCCTAGACGGGTTCCCCTTGTTTCTATTTTCATCGATGATTTCAGGTTGTGAAAAGGCTTTGGAAGTACATCAAGGAGAACAATTTGCAAGATCCGAGTGATAAACGGAAAATAATATGCGATGAAGCATTGCGTTCACTGTTCCCAGTTGATTCGATCAATATGTTTCAGATGACGAAACACCTGTCCAAGCACATATGGCCTCTGGAAAAGGATGAAGGTATTAGATGATTGAAATCTCTAGGATAACTGCATATGTTTCTTATGTATATATGACTTCCGAGACAAGCTTTTCTAAATTTCGAATGGCAAAATGTTAGGATTTCTGTTTGGAAGTTTTTGTACTTCCATATTTGCACACAAAGTGGAATTTTTTGTCCTTGCTGTTTTCCACTTCTTTCTTGTCTGATAACGACCTGTTTTCATGGAATTTGCCAGTGTTTCGACTTCTCTTTTCCAAGGTAGTATTATTTCTCTTGTGTTAATTATAGCTTGAACTAACTATATTTGCAGATAAACCTTTGAAGAATGGAAAGCGAAAACTGGAAACAGAAGAAGGTAAGTTATGATGAGTGGAAAGTATTTATTCTCTTCCTGTTTTGTTCCAAATATATATACCTATTTTCACCCGTACAGAGAGTGACGACGAGACAGAGGAGAAAGAGAAACGGCAGAAGAAAGGAGGGTCGGGTCTTCTTATTCCGCTCCCATTATCGGATGCTCTGGTTAAGTTTTTGGGAACTGGTGAAAACTCGTTATCGAGGGCAGATGTGACAAAGAGATTTTGGGATTACATAAAACAGAACGATCTTCAGGTTATATTATCATTAGTACATAATCATATGATCAAAAGCTCTTTTATCAGTTATGATCTTTACCGATTCGGTTTTCTTTCTTTTTTCTATTTTTTTTTTTGCTTAATGCAGGATCCTTCGGACAAGAGGAGGATATTATGCGACGAGAAGCTGAAAGAACTTTTCGACGTTGATACTTTCAACAGCTTTTCGGTTTCCAAGCTTCTGACTAACCATTTCATCAAAGGCTGATCATTTTAATGAACTCACTCTCTCAAGCGGCCAGTTTTGGTAAGTTCTGACAAAGCTAACTGTCTTTATTGATTCTTAAACACAGATTTTCGGATACTGTCTTTTTTGTTTTGGTTTTCGTTTCCTGTTTGTTTTGGGGTATAGAGTGAGTGATCAAACCAATTGAGTTTTAGCAGGGGGGGGGGGGGGGGGGGGGAGAATTGTGCAAACGCTGATTCTTGTTTTGTTTTTTCTTCTTCTTAGTCAAGCTTTTTCCATCTGTAACCGTAATGTTACCAAACGCAGCGTTTGCGTTTAGAACGCTGCGTTGGTTTATTTCTCCAAACACTAGGTTCAGGAGTCGGCTGCAACACCAAGTTCTCCCTGCTAAAGCAGACGCCTCTTCCCTTGCGTGTTAGTGTTTTGCAAATTGGCTAAAATAGATATTTATTTTAAACGATGTTTTATCGTAATGATAATTTGGTTTATATAAATAACTCCGAAGTATCATAACATGTTACTTCCCCAATAAATATCAATCTTATACTTTTTCAAGAAAGTGGTTAAAACTGTGGTAAAAGCTTGATTTTGTGAAAAAATAATTTATTTTTTAAACTAAAACTTACATAAAAAAATCCTTAAATATAATAAGGGAGGAGCAGAAAAAAAATTTTATATTTTTATTTTGTCTCAATTTAAATTCTATATTTTTTTAATCCTAAAATCTATACAATTATTTTGTTCTAAATAAATCTTGTACTTTAAAGTTTTTGGCCAAAAATTCCTGATGTCCATATGGATAAATAGAAATCTTATGTGATGCTGAAAAAATCGACAACTCATCGTTATATCACTGCTAAAATTTTTTGTATTTTGATCATATTTATTAATTGGCATTTACTTTGCTATTCTTACTTCAATACATCCTTTTCTAACTGTGACCCAAAATATAGTGTGATCACATTTTGATTTTATTGATTATAACGTTAAATTTATGGTGATCATACTAATTCATTATGATCATACCTTATATATCTTACTAATTATTTGATTAAAACATCATAAATTTAACATTATGAGCAATGAGATCAATATGCGACCACACTATATTTCAGATCACATGATCACAGGTGGAGAAGGGTACGTGTTGAAGTCAAAATAGCAAAGTAAGAGTATTTTTACTAGTTACCTGATGTTGTTATTATATATATTTATTTAATTTTGTATTTGACATAATAAAAAAAATTAATGGATAAATTTTTTAACAAAGATTTTGCATCAATATCTCAATATAGCGATAAAATTCAATCGCTAATGTATCCAATTTTTAATATAACCTTTTAATATCAAAACAAATTGATTTGGATTATTTGTTTTAAAATCATGTTGGTAGAAAAAAATATTAGAATATTATTCTAATAAAAAAATTAGATAATATGTAAATATTTGATTAGCAAAATTTATCAACTATGTGATTATTTCAAACAATAAAAATATTTGTAGAATTTTGTAAAATGTAAATTGTTGGGTTTCCTGGGATCTCAAGAGCGAATCCTATTCCTAAAAGATCGATTCTAGGATTTGCGCAGCGGATGTAAAACAAAAATTTTATGAAACCCTAAAACCATGCTTCTATGAATCGTAGAAAAGTAAAAACGCTTACCTCAATCGATCTGGGGCCTGTATCAATTGAAGAATTCGTTCGATCACGAAAGGGAAGAAGAATACCTCGCCCTCTACACGTATCCACACCTCGGGATGGATTCCAACGATAGGAACTTATCTGCTAGGATCCGAATCTTTTATTCGGTTTTGTGCTTCGAGGAAACGGGACTTCGATCACACTTCGAACCTCTTGGATCTCACCAAAAGTCTGTCAAAAGTGTTCTAAAGTCGGTCCCTCTTCATTAGGGTTTAATCTCCTTCTTATAAAGTGATTTAACTCTAATTTCGGTTTAATTTTCGAAAAATCCAAAGGCCGGAACGGACGGTCCAGAAATGCATGTGGACCGTCCGTTCCAGCAAGCCAGAACGGACGGGCTGCCTTCTGTGGACCGTCCGTTCCAGGCCTTCTGGGACGGGTGACCGAATGCCG
>NW_010965364.1:111326-115267 GCF_000463585.1 Tarenaya hassleriana | reverse complement strand
TGATGATCCTTTTGTATCGCGATATCATATGTCGAACATAAGGCATGAACAAGCCACCTTATCTGATTCGACTGCTTTCTCGTTCACTGAGTTTGACTGTATGAAATAGACGACGTTCGTATATAATGCGACCACACATTTCTACAGTCTCGCTCACATGAGGGGCCCAGCGATATCTCTCTCTTTTACGAGAGATACAAATCCCGTCTTGACTATCTACAAACCAGCACATGATTCGTTTCGTACCTGATACACGTATTTATAGTCCTCCTGTTACGCAGGACGTTTGACGTATTCAAGGCACGCAACTCCTCATGTTGGATTCCGTAGATATCTCAGGTCTTAGGATCCAATCATGGAACCGTCATATGAGATTCAAGTCATAACGCTAGTCCATGTGACAATCTCATACAGGTCAATCCAGTATTCCGTTCTCCAACGAATACCTATGATTGTGATCGTATCCGATATATATGATCATCTATATGATCATCAATCACACATCATACTAGTCTTGGTATATCATTATTCCCATAATGATATATGACTAGGGAGTTTAGTATTGTTCATAACAATACATGGATTTCATAACATATCAAGTATGTACAATACGTAGTGAATCAAACACTCCTCCATAAAACCATAGAAAATGTCAATACATCAAATGTATCTATAAATAAAGCTCGCAAAACAGTACATCATAGAGCACTAAACCAACAATCTCTCACTTGCTCTAATCATGGACTGCTAAACATCTAATGCCCATATCCCTAACATGACTCTCATGCTTCGACGAAGGGAGAGACTTCGTCAACGGATCGGCAATGTTGTCATTTGTCGAAACTCTGCAAATGTGCACGTCTCCTCTGTCTATGATCTCTCTGATAAGGTGAAATCGTCTGAGTATGTGTTTGGATCGTTGATGGGATCTGGGTTCTTTCGCTTGTGCGATCACTCCATTGTTGTAATAATACAGAGCAATGGGGCTATCAACACTAGGAATGACATCCAAATCTCCAACAAACTTCCTGATCCAAGTAGCTTCCTTTGCTGCGTCCGACGCTGCAATATACTCAGCTTATTTAGTAGAATCTGCAACGGTCGCTTGCTTGGAACTCTTCCAGCTAATAACTCATCCGTTCAAGCAGAAAACATAGTCAGACTGCGATTTGTAGTCATCCGGGTCTGACTAGAAAATAGCATCGGTGTAACCCTTTACAGCGAGTTCGTCTTCCGACCCACCGTATACCAAGAACACATCCTTAGTCCTTCTCAAGTACTTTAGAATGTCCTAGACAGCGATCCAGTGTGACTCACCTGGATCTGACTAGTATCTACTCGTAATGCTCAACGCATAAGATACATCCGGTCGAGTACAAAGCATGACATACATGATGGATCCAATTGCCGAATCATATGGAATCCGATCCATGCGTTCTCGCTCATCAGGTGTCGTAGGACACTGACTCTTGCAGAGAACTGTGCCACTACTCATCGGTAAGGTTCCTTTCTTGGAATCTTGCATCTTGAACCGTTTCAAGATCTTATCGATGTAAGTACTCTGACACAATCCTAGAAGACGCCTCGATCTATCTCTATAGATCTTGATGCCCAAAATATAAGCCGCTTCTCCTAGGTCCTTCATAGAAAACTGCGTTCCTAGCCAAGACTATGTCTTCCAAGGTAGGAACGTCATTTCCTATTAGGAGAATGTCATCCACGTACAGCACTAGAAATACTACTGTGCACCCACTGACCTTCTTGTAAACACACGGCTCGTCTTCATTCTGTGAGAAACAAAACCTTTTGATTTTCTCATCAAAGCGAAGGTTACAGCTCCTCGAAGCCTGCTTCAGTCCATAAATGGACCTCTGAAGCTTGCACACCTTCCTCCAGTTCCTTGGATCGACAAAACCTTCGTGTTGTGTCATGTACACATCCTCGGTCAAGTTCCCGTTAAGGAACGCGGTCTTGACATCCATTTGCCATATCTCATAGTCGTAATATGCGGCTATGGCAAGTAGGATCCTGATGAACTTCAACATAACTACAGGCGAAAAGGTCTCATCATAGTCAATACCATGAATTTGACGGAATCCCTTCGCCACAAGTCGTGCCTTATATACGTGTGCACGTTGCCATCCATGTCGGTCTTCTTCTTGAAGATCCACTTGCATCCTATGGGTTTTATCCCTTCAGATGCATCAACCAGAGTTCATACTTGGTTGTCTGACATGGATTGCATCTCGGACTTCATAGCCTCGCGCCATTTCTCGGAATCCGGACTCGCCATAGCCTCTGGGTATGTGGTAGGCTCATCATGTTCCAATAACATGAGCTCCTCATTCCCAGTCATGAGAAATCCGTATCTCACAGGCTCTTGGCGAATCCTGCCTGATCTCCGAGGTTCACTCGTCAAAGGTTGAGTCACAACCGGCAGTGAATCAGGTTGAACGTCTTCAACTTGTTCACTCGGCTCAGCGTCTACTTGCTACTCTCGAACTTCCTCAAGTTCGATCCTACTCCCACTGACTCTTTTGGAGACGAACTCTCACTCCATAAAAGTCGCATTCCTGGCAATGAACACCTTGTTCTCAGCCGGAATATAGAAGTAGTAACCCTTAGTTTCCTTAGGGTAACCTACAAATAAACACTTATCAGATTTGGAGGATAACTTATCAGTCATCTGACGCTTCACGTAAGTGTTGCAACCCCAAATTCTGACAAACGACAACGTGGGATGCTTCCCTGTCCATATCTCATATGACGTCGTTTCAGCCTGACTTCGTTGGACTCCTGTTCAGCAAGTACGCAATGGTCTCTAAAGCATAGCCCCAAAAGGGCTTCGGAAGATATGTCTGACTCATCATCGAGCGAACCATGTCTAACAGTGTTCGTTCCTCCGTTCAGACACGTCATTCCACTGTGGCATTCCAGGAGGAGTTAATTGTGATACAATACCACAATCAACCAGATAGTCAGAGAACTCTTGGCTCATATACTCGCCACCACGATCAGATCAAAGTGTCTTGATCGTCTTGCCAAGCTGGTTCTATACTTCATTTCTGAAAGCCTTGAACATTTCAAGTGTTTTAGACTCATGTCTCATCAAATAGACATAACCGTATCGACTGAAATCATCAGTGAACGTAACGAAATACAGATAACCTCCTCTAGCTGGACAACTCATTGGTCCGCATACATCACTATGTATCAGATCTAATAACTCTGTCGCTCTCTGTCATTTCCCCTTGAAAGGATGCTTTGTCATCTTGCCCATCAAATAAGACTCGCAAGATTCAAGCGACTCAAAGTCAATTGAATCCAGAAGACCTTCAGAAGGAAGATGCAAATCATAAACGCCAACACACTGTTAGGATTTCCTGGGATCTCATGAGCGAATCCTATTCCTAAGAGATCGGTTCTAGGGTTTGCGCAGCGGATGTAAAACAAAAATTTGATAAAACCCTAAAACCTATCATGCATGATCTTGTAGAAACGTTAGAACGCTTACCTCAATCGATCCGAGGTCTGTTTCAATTGATGTGTTCGTCCGATCACTATAGGCAGGAAGAATACCTCGCCCTCTACACGTATCCACACCTCGGGATGGATTCCAACCTTTGGAACTTGTCTGCTAGGACACGAATCTTCTATTCGATGATGTGCTTTGAGAAAGAAAGATTAAGATCACTTCTTCAACCCCTTAGACTCTCTAAAAGGGTCTAAAAGTTCTCTAGGTCGGCTCCTCAGTGTTAGGGTTCTTTTTCTCATCTTATTCAAGTGATTAACCCTATATTCGGACTTTAAAATTAAATCCGAACCCCAGACCGAACGGACTGCCTAGTAGTCCGTCCGGTCTGGACACTTGGTCCGTCCGGACCAGTTTCATAACTGGGTCTGTTCGAACTGATGGGTCAGTCCGTTCGATCCAACATTTG
>NW_010965364.1:109835-110817 GCF_000463585.1 Tarenaya hassleriana | reverse complement strand
TCAGTTCGAACGGACCCAGTTATGAAACTGGTCCGAACGGACCAAGTGTCCAGACCGAACGGACTACTAAGCAGTTCGTTCGGTCTGGGGTTCAGATTTAATTTTAAAGTCCGAATATAGGGTTAATCACTTGAATAAGATGAGAAAAAGAACCCTAACACTGAGGAGCCGACCTAGAGAACTTTTAGACCCTTTTAGAGAGTCTAAGGGGTTGAAGAAGTGATCTTAATCTTTCTTTCTCAAAGCACATCATCGAGTAGAAGATTCGTGTCCTAGCAGACAAGTTCCAAAGGTTGGAATCCATCCCGAGGTGTGGATACGTGTAGAGGGCGAGGTATTCTTCCTGCCTATAGTGATCGGACGAACACATCAATTGAAACAGACCTCGGATCGATTGAGGTAAGCGTTCTAACGTTTCTACAAGATCATGCATGATAGGTTTTAGGGTTTTATCAAATTTTTGTTTTACATCCGCTGCGCAAACCCTAGAACCGATCTCTTAGGAATAGGATTCGCTCATGAGATCCCAGGAAATCCTAACAGTGTGTTGGCGTTTATGATTTGCATCTTCCTTCTGAAGGTCTTCTGGATTCAATTGACTTTGAGTCGCTTGAATCTTGCGAGTCTTATTTGATGGGCAAGATGACAAAGCATCCTTTCAAGGGGAAATGACAGAGAGCGACAGAGTTATTAGATCTGATACATAGTGATGTATGCGGACCAATGAGTTGTCCAGCTAGAGGAGGTTATCTGTATTTCGTTACGTTCACTGATGATTTCAGTCGATACGGTTATGTCTATTTGATGAGACATGAGTCTAAAACACTTGAAATGTTCAAGGCTTTCAGAAATGAAGTATAGAACCAGCTTGGCAAGACGATCAAGACACTTTGATCTGATCGTGGTGGCGAGTATATGAGCCAAGAGTTCTCTGACTATCTGGTTGATTGTGGTATTGTATCACAATTAACTCCTCCTGGAA
>NW_010965364.1:98796-101144 GCF_000463585.1 Tarenaya hassleriana | reverse complement strand
TATCATATGTTGAATATAAGGCATGGACAAGCCACCTTATCTGATTCGATTGCTTTCTCGTTCACTGAGTTCGACTGTCTGAAATAGACGACGTTCGTCTATAGTGCGGCCACACATTTCTACAGTCTTGCTCACACGAGGGGCCCAGCGATATCTCTCTCTTTTATGAGAGGTACAAATCCCGTCTTGACTATCTATAATCCAGCACATGATTCGTTTCGTACCTGATATAGGCCTTTATAGTCCTCCTGTTACGCAGGACGTTTGACATAATCAATGTACGCAACTCCTCATGTTGGATTCTGTAGATATCTCAGGTCTTAGGATCCAATCATGGAACCGTCATATGAGATTCAAGTCATGACGCTAGTCCATGTGATAATCTCATGCGGGTCAATCCAGTATTCCGTTCTCCAACGAATACCTATGGTTGTGATCGTATCCAATACCTATGATCATCTCTGTGATCATCAATCACAGATCATACTAGTCTTATTATGTCGTTATTCCCATAACGACACAAGACTAGGGAGTTTAGTATCATTCCTAATGATACATGGATTTCATAACAGATCTAGTATGCAAGAACATGTAATGAATCAAATACTCTCATAAACCATAGAAAGTATCAATACATCAAATGTATCTAAATAAATCTCATAAACAGTACATCATAGAGCACTAAACCAACAATCTCCCATTTGCTCTAATCATGAACTGCTAAACATCTAATGCCCATATCCCTAACATGACCCTCATGCTTCGACCAAGGGAGAGGCTTCGTCAATGGATCGGCAATGTTGTCATCAGTCGACACCCTGCAAATGTGCACGTCTCCTCTGTCTATGATCTCCCTGATAAGGTGAAACCGTCTGAGTATGTGTTTGGATCGTTGATGGGATCTGGGTTCTTTCGCTTGTGCGATCGCTCCATTGTTGTCACAATACAGAGCAATGGGGCTATCAGCACTAGGAATGACACCCAAGTCTCCAACAAACTTCCTGATCCAAACAACTTCTTTTGCCGCGTCCGACGCTGCAATATACTCAGCATCTGTAGTAGAATCTGCAACGGTCGCCTGCTTAGAACTCTTCCAGCTAACAGCGCCTCCGTTCAAGCAGAAAACATAGCCAGACTGCGATCTGTAGTCATCCGGGTCTGACTGGAAACTAGCATCGGTGTAACCTCTTACAGCGAGCTCGTCTTCCGACCCACCGTATAACAAGAACACATCCTTAGTCCTTCTCAAGTACTTCAGGACGTTCTTGACGGCGATCCAGTGCGACTCACCTGGATCTGACTGGTATCTACTCGTAATGCTCAACGCATAGGATACATCCGGTCGAGTACAAAGCATGGCATACATGATGGATCCAATTGCCGAAGCATATGGAATCCGGTCCATGCGTTCTCGCTCATCAGGTGTCGTAGGACACTGACTCTTGCAGAGAACTGTGCCACTGCTCATCGGTAAGGTTCCTTTCTTGGAATCTTGCATCTTGAACCGTTTCAAGACCTTATCGATGTAAGTACTCTGACACAATCCTAGAAGACGCCTCGATCTATCTCTATAGATCTTGATGCCTAAAATATAGGCCGCTTCTCCTAGGACCTTCATAGAAAACTGTGTTCCTAGCCAAAACTTAACGTCTTCCAAGGTAGGAACGTCATTCCCTATAAGGAGAATGTCATCCACGTACAGCACTAGAAATACAACTGTGCTCCCACTGTCCTTCTTGTAAACACATGGCTCGTCTTCGTTCTGTGAGAAACCAAACTTTTTGATGGTCTCATCAAAGCGAAGGTTCCAGCTCCTCGAAGCCTGCTTCAGTCCATAAATGGACCTCTGAAGCTTGCACACCATCCTCGGGTTCCTCGGATCGACAAAACCTTCGGGTTGTGTCATGTACACATCCTCGGTCAAGTTCCCATTAAGGAACGCGGTCTTGACATCCATTTGCCATATCTCATAGTAGTAATATGCGGCTATGGCAAGTAGGATCCTGATGGACTTCAGCATAACTACGGGCGAAAAAGGTCTCATCATAGTCAATACCATGAATTTGACGGAATCCTTTCGCCACAAGTCGTGCCTTATACGTGTGCACGTTGCCATCCATGTCGGTCTTCTTCTTGAAGATCCACTTGCATCCGATGGGTTTTATCCCTTCAGATGCATCAACCAGAGTCCATACTTGGTTATCTGACATGGATTGCATCTTGGACTTCATAGCCTCGCGCCATTTCTCGGAATCGGGACTCGCCATAGCCTCCGGGTATGTGGTAGGCTCGTCATGTTCTAATAACATGAGTTCCTCATTCCCAATCACGAGAAATCCATATCTCGT
>NW_010965364.1:97899-98333 GCF_000463585.1 Tarenaya hassleriana | reverse complement strand
CACTCATCATTGACCGAACCATGTCTAACAATGTTCGGTTCCTCCGTTCAGACACGCCATTCCACTGCGGCGTTCCAGAAGGAGTTAATTGTGATACAATACCACACTCAACCAGATAGTCAGTGAACTCTTGGCTCATATACTCGCCACCACGATCGGATCCAAGTGTCTTGATCGGCTTGCCAAGCTGGTTCTGTACTTCGTTTCTGAAAGCCTTGAACATTTCAAGTGTTTCAGACTTATGTCTCATTAAATAGGCATAACCGTATCGACTGAAATCATCAGTGAACATAACGAAATACAGATAACCTCCTCTAGCTGGACAGCTCATTGGTCCGCATACATCACTATGTATCAGATCCAATAACTCTGTCGCTCTCTGTCCTTTCCCTTTGAAAGGATGCTTCGTCATCTTGCCCATCAAACAAGACTCG
>NW_010965364.1:92528-95649 GCF_000463585.1 Tarenaya hassleriana | reverse complement strand
GTCGGTCCGTTCGGTCTGGAATGGTCAGTCCGTTCGGACTGACTCTTCAGTCCGTTCGGTCCGACTCTCCAGACCGTTCGGACTTGCCCCTTCGGACCTTCTCTCTCGGACTAGTGACTTAGTCCGGACGGACTGGCTAAGCAGTCCGTTCGGTCTACACACCTTAGTCCATTCGGTCCAACATCTTGGTCCAAACGGACTGAGGTCTTTAGTCCAAGGAGACGAAAAGCCCTAGACCATCCGGTCTAGAGGACCAGACCGTTCGGTCTAGGCGGAAAAACGTGATCAGATCATGTTCTTCGTCGTTTCGGTCCCGATTTAGATCCGATTTCAACCCCGTTTTCGCCTGTGAACTCAGAACAGAAGCCTCTTGCACACTATGTAACAAAGAACATGAAATCTACCCTAGATCCATAATCAAATCATGCATAGCATCAAAGCAAACACGGATTCAAACAATTCAAATCCTATAACGTGCGTGATCGGGTTCTAATAAAATCATGCAGAGAAACCAGGCTCTGATACCACTGTTAGGATTTTCTGGGATCACATGAGCGAATCCTGTTCCTAAGAGATCGATTCTAGGGTTTGCGCAGCGGATGTAAAACAAAAATTTGATAAAACCCTAAAACCTATCATGATGATCTTGTAGAAACGTTAGAACGCTTACCTCAATCGATACGGGGCCTGTTTCAATTGATGTGTTCGTCCGATCACTATAGGCAGGAAGAATACCTCCCCCTCTACACGTATCCACACCTCGGGATGGATTCCAACCTTTGGAACTTGTCTGCTAGGACACGAATCTTCTATTCGATGATGTGCTTTGAGAAAGAAAGATTAAGATCACTTCTTCAACCCCTTAGACTCTCTAAAAGGGTCTAAAAGTTCTCTAGGTCGGCCCCTCAGTGTTAGGGTTCTTTTTCTCCTCTTATTCAAGTGATTAACCCTAGATTCGGACTTTAAAATTAAATCCGAACCCCAGACCGAACAGACTGCCTAGTAGTCCGTCCGGTCTGGACACTTGGTCCGTTCGGACCAGTTTCATAACTGGGTCCGTTCGAACTGATGGGTCAGTCCGTTCGGTCCAACATTTGGTCCGTTCGGACTGAGCTCTCTAGTCCGTTCGGTCCAACAACTTGGTCCGTTCGGACTAGATGCTCCGGTCTGTTCGGTCTACTCTTAGACCGGACGGTCCGAACTACTTATCCAGATTTCTCGACGTCTTCTTGTGCATTTGTCCTTCCCTGTGTGTGTGACCCTGTAGGCTCATTCGATATAGCAGTATAACCCGAAACCTCTATTCCGGATATACAAGTCATAGGCGGTCTCTAGCAAGACACTATGACTACCTATCTCGAATACATCTAGCATACAAGAACATGTAATGAATCAAATACTCTCATAAAACATAAAAAGTATTAATACATCAAATGTATCTAAATATAGCTCATAAACAGTACATCATAGAGCACTAAACCAACATTCTTGTCCTTCAGATCCTCCAAGTAAAGGTGACAATTACGCTTCCAATGTCCAGACACTACGCAGTAATGACAGTCACCCTTATCGGGCTTAGGCTTAGGCGTAGAGGCAACTTTTGCCTTTTTCGCCGCCTTCTTTTTCCGTAGATATCTCAGGTCTTAGGATCCAATCATGGAACCGTCATATGAGATTCAAGTCATGACACTAGTCCATGTGACAATCTCATGCGGGTCAATCCAGTATTTCGTTCTCCAACGAATACCTATGATTGTGATCGTATCCAATACCTATGATCATCTATGTGATCATCAATCACACATCATACTAGTCTTATTATGTCGTTATTCCCATAACGACACAAGACTAGAGAGTTAAGTATCATTCATAATGATACATGGATTCCATAACACATCTAGTATGCAAGAACATGTTATGAATCAAATACTCTCATAAACCATAGAAAGTATCAATACATCAAATGTATCTAAATAAAGCTCATAAACAGTACATCATAGAGCACTAAACCAACACACACAATGCAACAACACTTGCTCCATTTCTGACGCGCAGATCTGCTTCTCCCTTAGCTAGCATCCTAGTTTTTTTTAGTCCCTGCACATTTCCACAAATGTGTGAGGCATTTCCGGTATCCAATACCTACGAAGATGTAGTACAGATGTTAGCTTCTATAACATGAATACCTGAGGCAGAAGCTTCATCAAGCTTCTTGTCCTTCAGATCCTCCAAGTAAAGGTGACAATTACGGTTCCAGTGTCCAGACACTCCGCAGTAATGACAGTCACCCTTATCGAGCTTAGACTTGGGCGTAGAGGCAACTTTTTTCTTTTTCGCCGCCTTCTTTTTGGCTTTGCCCTGCCGCTTCTTGCTGGAGTACTTCTCAACAGCAAGCACAGTCTTAGGAACCACGATATCCTGCTCGGTCGATTTCAGTATCCCATGCAGCTCGGCTAAGCTCTTAGTCATCCCGTGCATGTGGTACTGCATCACGAAGTGATTATAGTCCTCGGGCAATGACATCAGAATTGATCACTTGCGTGACGAGCTTTAAATTTATACCCGACACACAACTAATCGGCAAGTATACGGATGTCGTAGTACCGGGGTCGAACACAAGGACTTAAGCGGTTAAGCTAGGAATCGACTAAAACTAGGAAAATGGAGAAAATAAAATCGGAGAATTGTTTTTGTTGGTTTTCGTAAGTTGCAGAAAATTAAAAGAAAGAAAGTAAAATCAAAGACAATCACAATTCAAGAGGAGATAATCGATGGGAAAGGTTATGGGAATCGGGTTTCACCGAATCATGCAAGGATGCCGTAAGGAAATATTGGACCTAGATCATGCTTGTTCTAAAGTGAGGGATTCCAAGACTAAGGTCGGGTTCGGCTCTCTCAAACCGAAAACCCGTTATCCAAGAGAGTACTCTATCCACTTTCGTGGCTTAGAGTGAAATTCCAGAATGCATTAAATTCCCTTGTCACGATCCTAGATTGAATTGAACCGAATTTCTTCGCATTCAATCTCAACCCATTTCAATGAATGCACCAAGAATCAAGAATCCATGTCTCCATGAAATTCTCAATCATAAATTCTACCCAAGAGATTTTCATCCAATGG
>NW_010965364.1:91039-91946 GCF_000463585.1 Tarenaya hassleriana | reverse complement strand
ATCTGGTCAGCCGTCGGCTCGGAGTCCGCTGGCGGACTGAGGAAACTCGTGGTCCTGGTCCTGCTGACCAGAACTGGTCAGCTCCGGACCAGGCTTCAATTTTTGTTGGTTCGTCCGTTCTGCAGAGGTAGACCGTCCGTTCTGACCTGTAGACCGTCCGTTCTGACCTGTAGACCGTCCGTTCTGCGTTGCATTCCAGTCCATCCGTTCCAGGCCTAAAATCTGGGGAATTCTGCTTTTGTCTTCTCCGTTTTATCCCGAAAACCCTCGAGTTCCTGCAATGATCAAAACCTAGTCCTGGATACCTAAAGATGGCTCTAATATGCCTAGTATGTGTGAAAACCGTTTAGAAACCAAAGGCATACTCGGTATAAAATCCAGATAAAATCTGAGTCATCAAATCCCCCCAGACTTAAATCTTTGCTCGTCCTCGAGCAAATAAAATCAATGAAACACGAAGTCTGAGAAGGACGGTGAGTTAGAAATCGGTCTTTGATGAGTTTCAAGATCTAGCTGCGTATCCACTGCTCAACTTATGGGAGTAGAATCGAGTCTAGGCTACTCTAGATATTCTCTCTTGTCAGCTAAACTTTCCTAAGTATGGGATTCCTATGTCGTCCTTAATCTACCATAAGAGTAATTCCCACTTCCAAGCACTCTCCTGAACCTATTTACCGTTCTTCTACTCTAAGATATTTCGTCTCTTTATTTATTTTGTTCGCATTTTTTTTTCTTTTCTTCTTCCTTTCAAGAAAGTGCTAAGAGAAGTAATATCCCGAGTTCCTAGGACGTTGAAGTTGACAAGTGTCTCCGCTTTTGCTTTTCTCTAATGATCATGACAACACTTGTCCCACAACTTAGACCCGAACCGTCGAATTTCGACGCACTCATGTCATCGAATGATTTT
>NW_010965364.1:88715-89260 GCF_000463585.1 Tarenaya hassleriana | reverse complement strand
GTATAAATCTTCAGCCTTTGCGTGTTGGTCTTAAACGTATCCCCTCCATAGCCATATAACTCTATCGCTCCATGAGGGTAGACATGCTTAACCGTGAAAGGCCCCGACCAACACGATCTCAATTTGCCTGGAAATAATTTGAGCCTTGAGTTAAAGAGAAGTACCTGATCACCTTCTCTAAAATCCCTCTGCAAAATCCGACGATCATGCCATCTCTTGGTTCTCTCCTTGTAAATCCGGGCATTCTCGTAGGCATCCAACCGAATCTCATCGAGTTGGTGAAGCTGCAACACTCGCTTCTCCGCAGCGGATTTCCAATCGTAATTCAGCTTTTTAACTGCCCAATATGCCTTGTACTCAAGCTCAACCGGCAAATGACAAGCTTTCCCATAGACAAGTTGGAAGGGAGACATACCGATGGGTGTCTTGAAGGTTGTCCTATACGCCCATAGAGCGTCATCAAGCTTGGACGCCCAATCTTTCCTTGACTTGGACACCGTCTTCTCAAGTATCACCTTGATCTCCCTATTAGAGACTTCAACTTG
>NW_010965364.1:80834-88399 GCF_000463585.1 Tarenaya hassleriana | reverse complement strand
GGCTGGGGCATCTCGTGGTGGCGGGAGATGTTCCCCGTTCTCTGGCAAGCATCGCAAGAGGAGACGTATTGATGAACGTCTTTGAACATTGATGGCCAATAAAACCCGGCTTGAAGAATTTTAGCCGAGGTTTTCGATGCTCCAAAATGACCAGCATAGTCCGAAGAGTGACAATGATGAATCACACTTCGGACTTCCTCTTCGGGCACACATCTCCTAAAGAGGCCATCCTTGCCTCTCTTGAAGAGATAAGGTTCTTCCCAAAAATAATCCTTGATGTCTCTGAAGAACCTCTTCTTCCCGTTGTAATCCAGCTCGTGGGGGACATACCCGCTAACAATGAAGTTCACAAAATCAGCATACCACGGGTCTCTCTCTTTCACTTGGACAGCCATCACGCAATCATCTCGGAGACAATCATCAATGGGAATATCTTCATGTCGCTCAATCCGAGATAAGTGGTCGGCCACTCCATTCTCTGTACCCTTCCTATCTCTGATCTCCAAGTCAAACTCTTGCAGCAAGAGAATCCATCTGATTAATCTCGGCTTGTCATCCTTCTTGGATAGGAGATATCTCAAGGCAGCATGGTCAGTATAGACGATCACCTTCGAACCGATCAAATAAAACCGAAACTTCTCAAAGGCAAATACTATGGCGAGTAGCTCCTTTTCGGTTGTAGAATAATTCATCTAAGCATCGTCTAACGTTCTACTCGCATAGTATATGGCGTGGAGCTTCCTGTCTCTCCTCTGACCCAAAACAGCCCCCACGCAAAATCAATAGCGTCGCACATAAGCTCAAAGGGAGCTTCCCAATCCGGCGGCTGAATAATAGGCGGGGAAATCAACGCTTTCTTCAGAGTCCCGAAGGCAGCCTCGCACTCATGGGTGAACTCAAATGGCACATCCTTTGCAAGCAATTTGGTCAAAGGCCTCGAAATCTTCGAGAAGTCCTTGATGAACCTCCTGTAGAACCCGGCATGTCCCGGAAAACTCCGGATTCCCTTAACATTTCGTGGAGGCGGCAGCTTCTCTATTACTTCGACCTTAGCTCGGTCAACCTCAATCCCTCTTCTCGAAATCTTGTGGCCTAGCACAATGCCCTCTTGGACCATGAAGTGGCACTTCTCCCAATTCAGCACAAGATTCGCCTCAACGCAGCTGTCCAACACTCGGCGCAAATTCATTAGACACACGGGAAAGGAGGGCCCATGGACAGAAAAATCATCCATGAACACCTCCATAACATCCTCGATGAGATCAGAAAACACAGCAGTCATGCATCTCTGAAATGTTGCCGGTGCATTACATAAACCAAAAGGCATCCTACGATATGCGAAGGTACCATATGGGCATGTAAAGGTGGTTTTCTCCTGGTCGCTAGGGTGAATGGGGATTTGAAAGAATCCCGAGTAGCCATCAAGAAAGCAAAAGTGGGAATGCCAGGCTAACCTCTCTAGCATTTGGTCGATGAAGGGTAACGGGAAATGGTCTTTACGGGTGTTGGAATTCAGCTTCCTATAATCAATACACATTCTCCAACCCGTAACCGTCCTAGTGGGTATCAATTCGTTATGCTCATTTTCTACCACAGTGATACCCCCTTCTTTGGTACAACTTGCACGGGACTAACCCATGCACTATCTGAAATCGGGTAAATGATACCCGCATCTAACAGTATGAGCACCTCTTTCTTCACTACCTCCATCATGGTGGGATTCAATCTACGTTGATGCTCAATGGAGGTTTTGGAACTATCTTCTAGATGAATGCGGTGCATGCAAAGGGATGGACTAATGCCTCTAATGTCATCTAGAGTGTAACCCAAGGCCTGTCTATACTCTCTAAGCAATGCAACTAATTCAGCTAGTTCCACAGCAGTTAAGGCAGCATTCACAACAATTGGATAAGTAGAATTAGGTCCGAGAAATTCATACCTAAGCCCTTGTGGTAAGGGCTTCAATTCCACCTTAGGCGCGCTCTCTGGATCCCAATCTTTCTTTCCGCTCGTCTCTACATCGGGCTGCTTGACTTGAATGGAGGAGACCAGAGCTTGATGACTTGGAGAAGGTGATGGCTCCTCTCTGTTTTCCTCGTCCCTTAGCCAAGGGAACTCGCGGGCAGAACAAAATAAGGGCTCAACAGCCCTGTATTTCCAGCCCTCTAGCTCAATCGATGAGCGGTCATCTAAAGTCTGGACAATGCTCCGGACTTCCTCCCAATCGCAGTACATGCTGTCTTGTACCGCGTTCAATGCCATCTCGAGGGGATCTGACTCTCTAAATTCATCCCTCACTTCGTCGACCAACGTGTCGATCAGGTCTAGGTAGAAGGAAGACTCTACCAAATGCGGTTGCTTGAGATTCTGATCAAGTCTGAATTCAACCGTCTCATCTCCGATCTTCATCGTAAGTCTTCCTTCTCTGACATGCACTACAGCATCAGTCGTGTTCAGAAACGGCCTACCAAGTATGATGGGGATTTTAGAATCCTCCGGCATGTCCAGAACCACAAAGTCGACGGGAACATAGAATTCCCCTACTTTTAGAGGCACATCTTCCAAGATCCCAGCGGGATACTTCACTGATCGGTCGGCCAATTGCAGTGCCATCCTTGTCGGTTTCAGCTCACCGACATTAAGCTTCTTGAATATGGAGAGAGGCAGCAAACTGATACTTGCGCCCAAATCGCAAAGCGCCCTCTCAATCTCCACATTTCCCAATCTGCACGGGATAGAGAAGCTACCGGGATCAGCCATCTTCTGCGGTAGCTCCGTCTGCAATATGACAGCACTCATCTCTGTACTAAGTGCCACTGTCTCCTTTTCAACCGCCCTCTTCTTCGTAAGAATGTCCTCCAGAAATTTAGTGTAGGACGGGATCTGTAACACTACCTCATGAAAGGGCATGGTCACTTCTAATTTCTTCAACATCTCCGTAAATTTGGCGAACTAGTTGTCTTCAATAAACTTCCTTGCCCGAGATGGAAATGGTAGAGGGGGTGCCTGTGGAGGAGGCGGAATGTACCTCGCCTCTTCCCCCTCTACAACATGGCCCTTGCCTTTATCTAAGGCGGCCCTCTGTGGTTCGTGTGAACCTTCTCCCTCTTCTCTGGTAACTGGGGAGGTCTCCGGAAGCTGTCTTCCGCTTCTCAGGCCTATGGTATTGATATGCTCTCTCGGGTTAGGATCAGCCTTACCCGGAAATTGGCCTTGAGGTCTCGCAGCTTGGGAAGCAAGCTGAGCAATCTGATTGTCCATCATCTTGATATGTGAATCCACCCCATCCAATCTCTGCTCGAAGCTCTCTTGCTTCCCTTTGAATCCTTGCATCTCTTGACCCAAGCTGGAAAACGAGTTTTTCTGATCGTGCATTAGCTGGGCTAACATCGACTTTAACTCTAACTCCTCTTCCTTAGCCTGAGGCGGAGGGGCTCTGTATCCTTGATTTCTCTGATTGTAGTCTTGGCCCTGATTCTGATACCCCTGATTCTGGCTCTGGTAGCCCTGATTTTGGTATCTAGGCTGAAATCCTGGGGGTCCCTGAGGTTTCGCTCCGCTTTGATGCTAAGGGTTCAACACTCCTTGCGGGTTGCCATAAGAAAAGCCAGGGTGATTCCGATTCTCCGGATTGTAGAAGTTCGACTGATTGTTGTATTGATTTCTTCCTACATAGTCGACTTCTTCCATGGCTTCTTCTGCTTGTTCTACCATGTACATGCCCGGTTTACCCTTCTGCGGGTTTGATGAACCGGACTTAGCAAGCTGTAGCTTAATGGCAGAAAGCTCTGAAAGAACGGTCTGTAAAGCAGAAGATTCGCTAGCATCACCTTTGATATCAGCCTTAGGCAAAGACCTTCTGCTGCTCATTTCCCCTGAACTGCTTCTCCCTTTCGCCATTTTAGCAATCTGCGCCTCTAAAGCCTCGAATGGGAGATCATATACGCTGCCTCCGCATGCTGCATCAATCCATCCTCTCGTGTCGTCCCTAAGGCCATGTATGAAAGTTGAGAGGAGATACTTCTTGTCCATACCGTGGTGCGGACACATTCTCTGATACTCCTTGAATCTCTCCCAAACATCATACAAGGTCTCATCATCGTCTTGGGCAAATGTGTTGATCTTGTTCAAGGCCAATTATGTCTTCATGGGTGAGTAGTACTTCATCATAAACTTCTCTTCCATCTCGTCCCATGTAGAAATGGAATTTGGCTCCAAGGTATAGAGCCAATCCCGGGCCTTATCCATCAGAGAAAAGGGAAATGCCTCGATCATCGCGTCCTCCATTGTTATATGTAGAAATGGAATTTGGCTCCAAGGTATAGAGCCAATCCCGGGCCTTATCCATCAGAGAAAAGGGAAATGCCTCGATCATCGCGTCCTCCATTGTTATCCCTGGCGGCTTCTTGATGGTTCGACACAACATCTTAAACTGCGTAAGATGAGAATTCGGATCCTCATTATACCTCCCTCTGAAACTCATCTGATTCAGCATCTGAATGAACTGTGGATGCAGCTCAAAGTGGTCTAAGGGTGGTCTGTTGGTGCACGAGAGTAACTGAGGGGATCGGTTGATGCACGAAAGCAACTGAGTATGCTTGGGCGTGGTGTACATCCCAAGAGTCTGCGGATTAGCTCGGACGTGCTCTCTTGGCTGCGCTTCACCCCTTACTGCCTCTTCTGCCATTCTGTCCTCTCTTCGTTTTCTGCGGATTTTCCTCTCGGTTCTGTCTATGTCCGGGTCAAAGGCAAGCTCAAAATCTGGGTCGAGTTGTCTTCGAGTGGGACGTCTGCTCATGCACTAAGAGAACCTGCAAAAATAAAAGTCCAGAAAAAGGCAGAGAAGGTGAATCGAAGTGAATAAAAAGGCAGAGAGTAGGGAGAGACACCCGATAAAGTCCAGAACGATCCCGGAAAAATCCAGGAAAATCGGAAAAAATCCAGAAAAATTCAGAAAAGTCCAGGAAATGTCCAGAATAACTCCGAAAAAGTCCAGGGAATTCTGAAAATGTCCAGAGAGGTCCCGAAAAATCCAGAACAAGTCCAGAAAAGTCCAGAAAAATACAAACAGCAAAAATAATAAACAGAAAAATCAAGAAATAAAAGAAATAAGGAAAAATTGACTCAAGAGAAATAAAAATCACACAAACACACAAAAAAAAAAGGAAGTGAATAAACACACAAAAAATCAAACCGAAAAAAAATCAAAGACTCCAGAAAGACTAACCTAGAGTCAATCTATCCTAGCAATGGAAACCGTAAAAAGTCCCCGGCAACGGCGCCAAAAACATGATCACTTGCGTGAAGAGCTTTAAATTTATACCCGACACACAACTAATCCGCAAGTATACGGATGTCGTAGTACCGGGGTCGAACACAAGGACTTAAGCGGTTAAGCTAGGAATCGACTAAAACTAGGAAAATGAAGAAAATAAAATCGGAGAATTGTTTTTGTTGGTTTTCGTAAGTTGCAGAAAATTAAAAGAAAGAAAGTAAAATCAAAGACAATCACAATTCAAGAGGAGATAATCGATGGGAAAGGTTATGGGAATCGGGCTTCACCGAATCATGCAAGGATGCCATAAGGAATTATGGACCTAGATCATGCTTGTTCTAAAGTGAGGGATTCCAAGACTAAGGTCGGGTTCGGTTCTCTCAAACCGAAAACCCGCTATCCAAGAGAGTACTCTATCCACTTTCGTGGCTTAGAGTGAAATTCTCGAATGCATTAAATTCTTTTGTCACGATCCTAGATTGAATTGAACCGAATTTCTTCGCATTCAATCTCAACCCATTTCAATGAATGCACCAAGAATTAAGAATCCATGTCTCCATGAAATTCTCAATCATAAATTCTATCCATAAGATTTTCATCCAATGGGAAGCATTAAACACCATTCATTAAACTCTAGCATTCAAACCCAAACAATTGCATCACTCAATTCAACAAATCCTAGGTTTCCTTAAACATTCATTCAATAGAGATGAGAGATAATCATGAAGAACAAAATTTCATTCATTGCAAGAGTTTGAAAGCATAAACAAGACACAATCTTGGGTCCAAAGGTTTGTTGGTTTAGTGCTCTATGATGTACTGATTATGAGCTTTGTTCAGATACATTCGATGTATTGATACTTTCTATGTGGTTTTATGAGAGTATTTTATTCATTACATGTTCTTGCATGCTAGATCTGTTATGAAATCCATGTATCATTAGGAATGATACTAAACTCCCTAGTCTTGTGTCGTTATGGGAATAACGACATAATAAGACTAGTATGATGTGTGATTGATGATCACATAGATGATCATAAGTATTGGATACGATCACAATCATAGGTATTCGTTGGAGAACGGAATACTGGATTGACCCACATGAGATTGTCACATGGACTAGCGTCATGACTTGAATCTCATATGACGGTTCCATGATTGGATCCTAAGACCTGAGATATCTACGGAATCCAAACTGTCCATATCCAGTTCATCCTTCGGAACCATCACCGGCATATGAGATCAAGGAAGGAGTGCCACCAATAGCTGCAAAAAAGACAGCAGCAACACTACTGGAAAGGACAGTTTCACGTCCTGCGTAACAGGAGGACTATAAAGGCGTATATCAGGTACGAAACGAATCATGTACTGGATTGTAGATAGTCAAGACGGGATTTGTACCTCTCGTAAAAGAGAGAGATATCGCTGGGCCCCTCGTGTGAGCGAGACTGTAGAAATGTGTGGCCGCACTATAGACGAACGTCGTCTATTTCAGACAGTCGAACTCAGTGAACGAGAAAGCAGTCGAATCAGATAAGGTGGCTTGTCCATGCCTTATGTTCGACATATGATATCACGATACAAAAGGATCATCAACCGGAATCATCACTGGCAGTCGTAAGATCACGAACAAACTCTATTCGAGATAGATAGTCATAGTGTCTTGCTAGAGACCGCCTATGACTTGTATATCCGAAATAGAGATTTCGGGTTATACTGCTATATCGAATGAACCTACAGGGTCACACACGCAGGGAAGGACAAAAACACGAGAGAAAACGACGGAAAACCGAGGCGGAAGGGTCCAGACCGGACGGACCGAAAGGTTCGGAACGGACGGTCCAGACCCTACGGTCCAGACGTGTGGTCCGTCCGTTCTGGAGACTGGAACGGACGTTCCACATTAGCACGCAGACCGTCCGTTCTACGTGGTGGAACGGACGGTCCACGTTTTAGGCAGACCGTCCGTTCTACACACTGGAACGGACGGTCCCAGTGCTTTTCTGGACCGTCCGTTCCGGGTTCCGGTTTTTCCGAAAACTAAACCGAAATTAGGGTTAAATCACTATATAAGATAGAGATTAAAACCCTAATGAAGGAGAGACTTTTAGCAGCCGACTTTTGGTGTTCTTGGAGAGTTTTTGGTGAGATCCAAAAAGCTCAACAAGTTCTAAGTCTCGTTTTCTCAAAGTGCACAAAAACCGAATAGAGATTCGAGTCCTAGCAGACAAGTTCCAATCGTTGGAATCCATCCCGAGGTGTGGATACGTGTAGAGGGCGAGGTAATCTT
>NW_010965364.1:77278-78334 GCF_000463585.1 Tarenaya hassleriana | reverse complement strand
TATTGAGAACAAATGTCTGTCCATTTATAAAGGTGCCTTATTTTATGGTAAAGGTTACCATGTTAATGGCCTTTATGATTGCCAGAGGAAGGTCGGGTTTAAGTCGTTCGGCTTAAACCGTTTGGCACAAACGTTATAGATTGACCTGTATCTAGACGGTTCGTCATCCAAATCATAAAGGCCATTAACATGGTAACCTTTACCATAAAATAAGGCACCTTTATAAATGGACAGACATTTGTTCTCAATAACAAATCTAAAACCATCCAAGTCTAGGCATGAAATCGTTATAATGTTCTTGCTAATAGCATAAACAAAATAACAATCATGCAACTCAAATACAAGGCCTAGAAGGTAAGGTCAGATCGAAAGTCCCGATGGCTAATGCAACAATTTTTGCTCCATTCCCAACGCGGAGATCTACTTCTCCTTTTGCCAATTATCTACTTCCTCGCAACCCTTTCATATTTCCACAAATATGCGAGGCGCTTCCGGTATCTAATACCCACGACGCAGAAGTAAACAAATTAGCCTCTATAACGAAGACACCAGAAGTCGAAGCTTCTTTAAACTTCTTCTTCTCATGATCTTCCAGGTAGAGTCTACAATTTCTGTTCCAATGCCCAACGGCATGACAGAAATAACACTCTTCCTTTTTGGACTTAGGCTTAGGTTCAATGACAACGCTTGTCACTTTCCACTTGCCCTTGCTCTTGGAACGCTTCCTTTTGCTGGAACTCTTTCCAACAACTACCATTTCACTCTTACCATGGCTTTCAGCTCTCTTTTTGGAATGATGCATTCTACTGATCAACAATCAAAGAATCTTCAAGGCTTTCAGAAACGAAGTGCAGAACCAGCTTGGCAAGACGATCAAGACACTTCGATCCGATCGTGGTGACGAGTATATGAGACAAGAGTTCACTGACTAGCTGGTTGATTGTGGTATTGTATCACAATTAACTCCTCCTGGAACGCCACAATGGAACGGCGTGTCAGAACGGAGGAACCGAACACTGTTAGACATGGTTCGGTCTATGATGAGTCAGACAGATC
>NW_010965364.1:74297-74509 GCF_000463585.1 Tarenaya hassleriana | reverse complement strand
CTTTCCCTTTCTCTCTCTATGCTTCATCTTGTTGATTTTGTGTTTATGATTAAGATGTGTGAGTAGTTTCTTGTTGTGGGATGATGGATTAGCCCTCATGTAAGGATGTTTGTATTAACCTTGTTGGGATTCCTGGGATCTCATGAGCGAATCTAATTCCTAAGAGATCGATTCTAGGGTTGTGCAGCGGAAGTAAAACAAAAATTTTATAA
>NW_010965364.1:70784-73915 GCF_000463585.1 Tarenaya hassleriana | reverse complement strand
TCAAGAATTCGGCCCTAGGTCTTTTGGAGGAGAGAAAATCGCCTCCTTTGCTTTCCCAAATCGAGCTCCCCCTCAAAAGTCCGAAGAATCGGACTTAATTCAGTTTCAGGTTATGCGGTCAGCCGGACCAGGTGTTGGTCCGGCGGACCGGGAGTAAATGAAGCACGGAAACGCGGCGCAAAGTGGTCCTGGTCCGGCTGACCAAATTTGGTCAGCTCCGGACCAGGTCTTCAGTGGGCTAGGCTCGGCGGACCGGGGCAGGCGAGAGGCGAACCAAGGAGGGGCAGAGGTGTTCTGATCCGGCGGACCTGAGTAGGTCAGCTCCGGACCAGTTGCTCTTCGGATCTGGTCAGCCGTCGGCTCGGAGTCCGCTGGCGGACTGAGGAAACTCGTGGTCCTGGTCCGGCTGACCAGAATTGGTCAGCTCCGGACCAGGCTTCGATTTTTGATGGTTCGTCCGTTCTGCAGAGGTAGACCGTCCGTTCTGACCTGTAGACCGTCCGTTCTGACCTGTAGACCGTCCGTTCTGCGTTGTATTCCAGTCCGTCTGTTCCAGGCCTAAAATCTGGGGAATTCTGCTTTTGTCTTCTCCGTTTCATCCCGAAAACCCTCGAGTTTCTGCAATGATCAAAACCTAGTCCCGGATACCTAAAGATGGCTCTAATATGCCTAGTATGTGTGAAAACCGTTTAGAAACCAAAGGCATACTCGGTATAAAATCCAGATAAAATCCGAGCCATCAAGGATCAAGTCCACGGCCAAATCTCCATCGAACTTCACTCCCATACGCTCAAGTTCCTCAATATAAGCTCTCATGTTGAGCACGTGGGTGTTGACAGAGCTGCCTCTCGGCGTCTCCGTCTTCACCAAAGCTTTCAGCGTCTTGTACTTTTCAGTACGCGCTAACTCCTCAAACATGGTTTTGAGTTGATTGATCATATCAAACATGCTCTTCCCCTCAAACTGTCTCTGCAGATTCGGGACTCATGCTTCCCAACATCTTTTCGGTCCTTCTCCAACCGTCGTTCGAATTCGAGTGCCTCCACGAGAGTGCCGGTGATCGTTCACGGATTATCTACACCTCCTCCGTGCGTATATCACTTCTTATCGTGCTTGAGAACAATTCTTAAGTTACGATACCAGTCCAAGAAGTTCGTCTCAGTCAATTTATCCTTCTCAAGGATAGATCGCATCGTCAAACTCGGTACGCTACCGGTTGACGCCATATCCTACAGAAAAAAGGCAAAATAGAATGAACAAAACAAAATGCAGATTCTATCAATGATCTACTACTAGCTAGTCCATCATCAATCAACGACAACATAGATGCACATACAAGCTATATTCCCATAAAGAAAAATAATCCTACAATAATTTTCTATATGGGACTAAGATCCGTATTTCACATAAGAATGAGTTGTTACACTCAACCTTACGCTATTTAGGTAGACATCTAATGTCAATCACATCCAATGTGACTCTTAGATCTTTTATGAGACTATGATATCGAATATCATTGCATACTCGTCTCATTTGTAACCACTTAACCTAAGGTAAACCATATTCAAGCTGTGGGAACCACGATTTTCCATCCTGTCTCACAAAGATAATTCGGCACGCTCAGCTTTGGCATGACCCGTGTTACGGACGATCGATGCCTTGACAGGCGCTCTAGTAATGGAAGATACACGCTTAGCATTACATAAATAAGGGATTTTTGAAACTACACTCAGATCAAGCATCTACTTTCAAGCTATGAGAACCACCATTTCTCCATCTTGCCTCATCAAGATAATACGACACATCGAGCTTTGGCATGGCCCATGACACGTACGATCGAGGACTTGATAAGTGCTTTACTCATAGAGCTCTTAGATCTAACCGGTTTCTGTGCAACGATTGTACATAATCCGAATAGACCATCCATTCGATTATGTAATCCCAATCCCGAAGCTCCCACTCAATCAAGCATATCTAATATCTTGATTAAGTTGCATGCATTCATTCACTATGGACCATCCAAACGAACGAATCATGCTACTTGAGTTACAGTTGATCAGATTAAGCAACGATTGCATAATCGGACTTAGGACACGAAAAATTTTGGAATCTGGACCTCGGACCGTCCGTTCTGGACATAGAACGGACGTTCTAGGCTTGGCAGAGCGAGCGGTCTCGACTTCAGAAGTCAGAACGGATGTTCCACGATCAGACCAAGTGGAACGGACGGTCTGCAACATACGGAACGGACGGTCCAGTTCAGACCTTCCGTTCCGATCCATCCAGTCCGCCAACCCTGGATCGTCCAGTCTGGCATACCCAGAACGGACGGTTTAGGGTATGTGATCAGATCACGTTCTTTCGCTTTCTCAGCCCCGATCAGATTGGAAACTCTTCTGAATTCATCTGTAGACCCAAAATTCGAACTCCTGCACTCTATGCAACATGAAACATGCAATCTACCATAGATTCAATCATCAAACATGCATAGAAATCAAAGCAAACATGGAATCAAACAATTCAAATCTTAAAGCGTGCGTGATTGGGTTCTACGAAATCAAAACAGAGCAACCAGGCTCTGATACCACTGTTGGGTTTCCTGGGATCTCAAGAGCGAATCATATTCTTAAGAGATCGATTCTAGGGTTTGCACATCGGATGTAAAACAAAAATTTTATGAAACCCTAGAACCATGCTTCTATGAATCGTAGGAAAGTAAGAATGCTTACCTCAATCGATTCGGGGCCTGTAACAATTGAAGAATTCGTTCGATTACGAAAGAGAGGAAGAATACCTCGCCCTCCACACGTATCCACACCTCGGGATGGATTCCAACGATTGGAACTTATCTGCTAGGACCTGAATCTGTTATTCGGTTTTGTGCTTCGAGAAAACGGGACTTCGATCACACTTCGAACCTCTTGGATCTCACCAAAACTCTGTCAAAAGTGTTCTAAATCGGCCCCTCTTCATTAGGGTTTAATCCCCTTCTTATAAAGTGATTTAACCCTAATTTCGGTTTAATTTTCGAAAAACCCGAAGGCCGGAACGGACGGTCCAGGAATGCACGTGGACTGTCTGTTCCAGCAAGCCAGAACGGACGGCCTGCCTTCCAGTGTCTCCGCTTTTTC
>NW_010965364.1:53457-70668 GCF_000463585.1 Tarenaya hassleriana | reverse complement strand
GCGTTTTGTCCTTCCCTGCGTGTGTGACCCTGTAGGCTCATTCGATATAGCAGTATAAACCGAAATCTCTATTTCGGATATACAAGTCATAGGCGGTCTCTAGCAAGACACTATGACTACCTATCTCGAATAGAGTTTGTTCGTGATCTTACGAACACCAGTGATGATTTCGGCTGATGATCCTTTTGTATCGCGATATCATATGTCGAACATAAGGTATGGACAAGCCACCTTATCTGATTCGACTGCTTTCTCGTTCACTGAGTTTGACTATATGAAATAGACGACGTTCGTCTATAGTGCGGCCACACATTTTTACAGTCTCGCTCACACAAGGGGCCCAGCGATATCTCTCTCTTTTACGAGAGGTACAAATCCCGTCTTGACTATCTACAATCCAGCACATGATTCGTTTCGTACATGATACACGCCTTTATAGTCCTCCTGTTACGCAGGACGTTTGACGTATTCAAGGCACGCAACTACTCATGTTGGATTCCGTAGATATCTCAGGTCTTAGGATCCAATCATGGAACCGCCATATGAAATTCAAGTCATGACGCTAGGTCACGTGACAATCTCATGCGGGTCAATCCAGTATTCCGTTCTCCAACGAATACCTATGATTGTGATCGTATCCAATACCTATGATCATCTATATGATCATCAATCACACATCATACTAGTCTTGGTATATCATTATTTCCACAATGATACATGACTAGGAGTTTAGTATTGTTCATAACAATACATGGATTTCATAACATATCAAGTATGCACAATACGTAATGAATCAAACACTCCTCCATAAAACCATAGAAAGTGTTAATACATCAAATGTAAATAAAACTCGCAAAACAATACATCATAAAGTACTAAACCAACACAAATATGTTTTGGACAATACATATTTATTAGCTGTGAAATATATATAAATGTGTATATATATGTATATATATGTATATGAGTATATATATGTATATGTATATATTTATATATGTATATGTATATATTTATATATGCATATATGTATTTTATGTATATTTTTATTTTTTTTTGTATTTATTTCTTTATTTTATTAATTTTAAATATTATGTATTTTTATTAATTTTTGACATAGGATTTTCATTTATCTTGGATGACAGTTTTTTTTGCCAAAAACTTGAAAGTAGAAAGTTTTTAAGAATAAAATAATGATACATATTTTATAGAATACAAAAATAGTACAAATTTAAATTAAAACAAAATAAAAATATATGATTATTTTGGCTATTCTCCCATAAAATAATAACAAAATTCGTTCATTACAGCTCATAAAAATTGCACAATAATACACGAGATGTTAAAGGGAACGTTCAGCTTTTCCAGTCAAATTTCACGGCGATAGCTCTAACGCAGTTATCGGTCCTGCAAGACGCCAAACGCTGAAAGATCAAGCAAGTCTCGGGCTTCTCGGTTGGTCTCCAGACCAAAAGGTTCACCACAGAGACACGACACGACACATGAAACCGCAACCTGAACGAGCGTTTAGCGATTTCAGTCAAACTTGACATCAAAAACTCTAACGCAGTTATCGGCCCCGCAAGATGCTAAACGCTGAATCCTCAGGCGAGTCTCAGCCTTCTTGATTGGTCTCCAGACCAAACGGTTCACCGCAGAGACATGACACATTAGTGGTTCCAACCGCAGAACCAAACTCGCTGTTGCTGCCATGCCTCTTTCCTCTGTTTTCTGGATCTCAATGCTCCACAGCTCTATCAATCCGGTCTCCATCCCAATCGCCAAACACCCAACATTCTTCTCAAGATCTACAACCGTCCAAGCCAAGGCGGTGACACTGCTCCCAAACAGAGGTAAGGACAGAACCTGTTTGACCTGAGAATCATCGTCCTCAACAGACCATATCTTCACGGTTTTATCCCTTGACGAAGTGGCGAATTGGTGGCCACACGGGTTCCAGGAGCATGCCCATATGATTCTCTTGTGTGCTTCTACCTTTGCCACGAGCTCGTGAATGATTTCGCCTCCATCTACAGAGGAGGTAGCGAAAAGAATATTTGAGGGCAAACATGAAATCATAATCTTAATATATAGAGTTTTCAGTTTTTGGAATCTGATTTCAAATGTACAGGTTCGAGGATTACGCTATAAGCATCTGATTTCGGAGCTCATTGGAGTTACCTGTCTTGCGGAGTGAGAACACAGAAAAATGACGGTCTCTAGAGACAGAACAAAGCAGAGTGTCATCGTAAGAGAACTCAATGTGAGTCACTGTCAAGCTGTGAGATCCCAAACGCCCCACCGTTTTCCACGTCCCGGCTTCCCATAGCCATATCTCCGCCATGGATGTTGATTGAGCCTGAAAAGTTTCAGTTTTTATAAGCAATTTTCAATCAAACCCACCTAATATTTAGCTTACCCATCAGTTAAATTTGAATTGAAGTGATCAAATCCAACTTAGCATACCTTGCAGGACGAAGCAACAAGGGTTCCCTTGTGGTCAGAACAGAGGGAGAAGAGCTCATTTCCATGACCGTACAGTTTATGAGACTCCGGCCACAGAGTATGAAACCCAAGCTGCTCTTCAATGGGAGGCTCTGTCAACTCCGAAGGAGCAGCCTCTGGAACAGTTTCAAGCGTATCAATACCTTCAACTCTGCTTCTGTCCACCGGCTCGCTAGAAGCTGAAACCATAAGTTCACGATAATGGTGAATTTCCTTATCTTGTTTCTTACCGATTCACGGGAACTTTTTGTGCAATTCTCTCACTTCATATGTTATTTGTAGCAATTTTTCCTAGCTTAAATACACGTTTAATAAAAACGCACATATTTCTCACAAGTAAAATTTTGAGATACATTTCTTGAAGCTGAAATAGAAGAGAATTGTCTCACCATGAGCGTATATAGGTTTCTGTGAAAGCCCGAGAGCAGACATGTTTGCTCCCAGAACCTGCATATCTGCCTGTAGATCAATCAGAGAGCTTAGTTCTCCAGCAATGGTATGGTTCAGCGTCTTCAGGAACGATAAAGGAGCTTCAAAAACTCTCAAAACTTTCTCTTCAGCTCCACTGACAAACCGGTGGTTGCCTTTTCCTCGCACAAAGGCTACACAGTTGATATCATGCCCATGAACCTGGGGACGAGCCATTTCATGCCACCGCTCATCCTCGGTATCATGGACCTCACTCTTCTTCCATGGAGAAAACACACGGGTAGTCTGCAAAATCGTAATTATCAGAAGAATGAAATCTCGAGACCTGAGTCGTTTCCATTATCTTTACAACAAATGGCAAAAGAAGTATTTATGTAAAATCATTCACATTAATACATTGATATTTACATGGCACCACTGACCTGATCGTGGCTCACAGATAACAAGTACTCGCCCGTTCTTGCCCATGAAACATCTGTCACGGCTGCAAAGTGCCCAGACGGGACTTTCTGCGGTTTCCAGTTCTCAGATTCTTCACTGCTGACATTTCTCCACATGTGAAAAGATCCACCATATCCATGTGCAAGAATGGAGAAACCGTCTGGACTCCAGTGGCCTCCATAAAATCCCAGAGCACAGTGGCTTAGCTCTCCTACACACACCGTGTTCATCCACACACCTGTTTTCTTCTCGGGTCTCCAGATCATCATAGTTTTATCCATTGAAGCCGATAAGATACTCAACGGTTGGCTCCATGCATGCTCTTCAGAAGAATTATAGACTGGAGGTTGCCATTGAACTGAATAGACCCAATCTTCATGTCCAATCAGAATAGATTCAATGGAAATCTGATATGTTAGCTTCCCCGAGATGAAAACTGGGCCATCGATGTAAGAAGCCAGAGTGATTTCTCTTCTCCGCAAGCCATGGTCACCTCCTAGCATGATTTTCCATATTCGTATGACTTTGTCCTGAGAAGAACTCACCAGCACAATACTATTGGCAGTGTCATCTGTTGTGAGTAACGGTAATGAGATGTCCAAACTCCGAATCCAATCTGTATGGCCTTTGAGCTCACAACCATATGCAAACTGAAACCACAAAAGGTCCCGGAAAATAAAAATAATGTCTGGAAAGTTTATGAATTGATCGACATAAAAGGTGAATACAGTACCTTCCCCATTCTTTCTCCATGGTAAAGTTTGATTTTGTTGTCCAATCCACCCATCACGAGGACAAATCGCCCAGGATTTTGAGGCAGTTCTGCTAATGAGAGCGCCACCATTGCTTTAGAGCCAACAGAGATGGAATCCAGACATGATACCTTACAGTCTTCTGTAACAAAGAACAAAAAGATGAAAATTGCAACTTATAACCTGCTCTTAGATTCTTTGCTCGAGAGGAAGAAACAAGATGTCGAGGAAGATTGAGGTGACACAAAAGACTAACCATTAGGCTGCGATGGAAAAGAAACACCCCAGACATTCACAACTCCATCAGAAAAAGCAGAAGCAAACATAGCATCGGCTTCAGAAACCATGAACGCAGTGATACACGTAACACCTTTCTTATGAGAATGTGGTAATTGTAATATATGCCTCCACTGTTGCGAAAGAAACAAGAAACAAATTCACATGAGAAACTAGCAGGACCAGACCAGAGAGATGGGAAACAAGAGCAGTACTCAGATTAGATCAGACTGAAGATAGAGAGGTTTTTACCTTGTTACTGAGAACGGATAGTTCCCAAAGGATGATGACGCCATCTGAATCACCAGATAGAAGATATTGCCGCTTCATATTCTTGGCTGCGAATAAGTCACAGAATTTTAAGGGAGATCACGCTCCGCAAACATCCAATATAGTATCGGACATTTAATCATCGGAAAAACTTTCCCTAAACACTTTCAAACACCGTTCATATCTGTCACCGTGAAATTGGCCAGTGTCTCCTAAGCTCATTTTCACATTCAGTGAAAATATAACATAAAGCTATTTTTTATATCACAATAAGCTGAAATCCAAATACACTTTTAAAATCGTTCTAACTGTTGGTCATACAATGAGCACAACAAGCTATGCTTTCACCTTCTCCTAAAAATTTGTTGAGAGCATCGTCAGATGGATTACAGAAGGATTACAGAAGGGGAGTCTTGATGCACCGGTTAAGGTGTTGCCGTTGTGACCTAGAGGTCATGGGTTCGAGTCCTGGAAGCAGCCTCTTGCAGAATATTCTACAAGGTAAGGTTTGTCTACAATGCACCCTTGTGGTGGGACCCTTCCCCGGATCCCGATCAACGGGATGCTTTGTACACCGGCTGCCCATCGTCAGATGGATTACAACGACTAACAATACCAATCATCACTCCAAATTCTTCAACATTTCCTATCTATTTGAACTATAAGAGCATAAAACAGCAACCAATTAACAAAAACAAAGCTTCTAGCATCAAAATCCCTTTCTGTTGTGATATCTGTGCGATTCAACGTAATCATGAGCTTGGATTCAAACTATTACTAAAGGAGTTTCAGAAACCACATAATCAAAAACACAAAAAACAGTAGAAAAGCAAGAAATTGGAGAAATATGTACCTTTGAAAGCAAACTTGGAACTGGGCAACCAATGAGTGCAATTCACGGTAGCTCTGTGACCTGGAAGCGTAGTAAGAATCTGGGAAATCTGCAAATGGGCCAAAAAAAATAAATCAAATACAATCCCGTAAAAAAACAGAGAGTGAAACGACCGATCGAGAAACAGTGAACGAGACCTTGGGGTCGAAGATAGCCACGGCGTTCTGCGCACCGAAAGAGATGAGACCAGAAGCTCCCCAAGACACGTTATTAACGACTCTATTGCATCCTGCTCCTATGAACACTCTCTTCGCTTTGACTTCTCTGCATTCTGACATCTTCATCTCAAGATAAACTTACGGAGAAGCAGGAAAAGACAACGAGGAAGACCAAGAATAACCGATATTCTTGTCGGAGACGAGCAATCGACGGTGAATATTGCCGGAGTGAGACACCGACGGCGAGATAATTTTGGGAGGGAGAGAAAAGAACTCTTACCTGAGGGCTTTAGGGTTTTTTGGGCTTAAATTTTAGTATTTTCATAGAAGTCCTCCATATTCTGCGAAACTCTAAACAAAATCTCTTACTTCCAGATTTTCAAATCAAAACACAATTTCACTTGTAATTAGAACAAAAAAACCCTTGAATTTAATAAATAATTTTTGGAAAAAAAAAATAAACTTTTCAATTTTGATAAAAAAAAATACCGAACTTTATTTTTTTGTCAAATAAACATTAAATTTTTTAAACTAATATAAAAGAACACTGAACTTTTTTAGTGATCCAAAAAAATACATGAACTCTTTTTGACGTGTTTACATCTCATTGAGCAACGTCAGTCACGTTGTTTATTTTGACAATCGTTGAATAGTTAAGTATTTATTCTGTCAAAACTTAAAAAGTTTAATATTTATTTGATAAAATAAAAAGTTTAGTGTTTTTTTGTCAAAATTTGAAAGTTCAATATTTTTTTGATATTTTTTTTTAATTTTTTTTACCATATTATTAATTATTAATATTCTCCCCTTTAAATGTTTGGGTCTACACTAATCTTATATATAAAAGTACAGTTGTTATTGAGAGTGCGACACGTGTCCTCAAATTTTTTTAACTTATTCTCTATCTTATTAATTATATACCATTAATTACATACTCATTAATATGAATATAAGTACATGCATATAAAATTTAAAATCAGATTTAATAAATTTTAATCAGATTTTCAAAATAAAAAATAATAATGATGGAGCTGAATGTAGAGATGTAAACTTAATTATCTAAATAATTCTCATTCAAAACTATACATACAAATATGAACATGAATACATATAAAATTTAAAAACAGATTCAATAAATTTTAATCAAGTTCAAACAATGCTAATGTCATATCCCAAAATAAAAAAAATTAATGATGGGACGATAAAAGCAATTGTTATCAAGCTTTTAATATAATAATATATATATATATATATATATATATAAGTAAAGTTATATAAGAACATGACATGTGTTTATTTTTCCAATAAGATTTTTTTGAGTCAAATGCATAATCAATTACCAAATAAATAATAGAAAAAAGTCATGTAGTTATCTGTGCATGAATCGTAAAGATCGAAGAGTCAATTAACATGATCTGAGTATATATATATATATATATATATTTGTATTGATCCCAAGAGCAAGTCGAACAAGAAGGAGCTTAAATCTGGTATATTAGTGATATATATTTGTTTAAATTTATATATTTATTTTGCATATTTTTGGACGTAAGTATTGACGATACATGTATATATAGAAAAAATGTTCTGGAATTGTCGATCCCCGAGACATATGAGTGTCTAATTCTCAACACGTAAGTATTCTATATCATCTTACTTTCCATATTTTTTACGATCTTTCACCGTTCTACATTTTCTATTCGGGTGGACACTAAACAAATCATTTGTATACGATAAATATTGTTCGAATCTTTCGATCAAATATAATTTTTGAACTGTTCGATTTGTTCTTTCTGCATAAGTCGAGGGAACAAGAATAGAGGTACTTGCTAAATCTGGTGATTTCTAGATCCCTCCTACACTGTGAAACTCATATTCACACAAACACACATATCTACACACAAATACGTATATTATTTGCGTAGATATATATGGGCAAAGGACAAGTGAGAGAGAACTTTGGTCCAACTGAATAAATAATGTCGTTGAGATTGGTGTTTGTATGCGAGTCTAGAAGACTTGGTACATAATTTTGAGGAGTATGATATTGAAATTGCATTTATATTATTTCTATTTCAAAGATTATTGTATTGATTTAATCCATGAGAAATTTTTGGGAAAGAAATGAAAGATTTTGGATGAATGTCAGAAAAAGAAATATAAGGGTTAGTTAAAAGCAAGAGTGACATTATTTTTACAACAAAGAAACAACACATGAATCCATCAACAAGTTTGGCGGGAGGATTCCAATTCACTGAAATCCCAAGCAATTTTAAGAAGATTCATATGATATTTCATCCAAAATCGTCGAACCTTTGAAAATATCTCAATTCAAAAGAGGAAAGCTGTCTAAAAAAACAGAACAATACCACAGTTCTCATAATATCACTACCATAAGGGGCCAGACACGACGAGGGTGAGGGTTCCATTCAGTGGACACTATCTCTCCCATCTCATCTTTTTTGTTTTTTCCCTTTTGTTTTGTTTTTGATCTATTGTTTAGTTATACAATGAAGCTTTTAGTTGATACACCATTCCTGTAACGGAACAAGTATAGATGAATATTCCTACGCATTCTACTCAAGTAAGACCCAGTTTGTCAGTGACAAACCCACGTTATAGCCAGTGGGGTACGTGCCCACAGTGCTGTTAAAAATATGTCTTTGTATAGTTTATTTTTCCATGGCGTTTCTTTTTTTTAGGTATATATATATATATATATTATATGTCTATGCCTCCAATTAAAATTTGTCGTGGGTTTGTTACTATATGTGTGTATATATATTCACATAAATAGCACGTTCGTCGCAATGTTTTCATATGGAAATTTTATTTTTTTAGCCATTGTTTTTTTCTTCTCTTCTGTTAGGTTTTGAACCTAGAATTTGAGTAACATTTTATCTGGTAATATTGCAACTCTTCCCCTCCTCACCTCCATATTTCCTGGTTTTTTGTCCAAGAAAAAAAATAGAAATTCAAAGAAACAAAGCACATAATAAAGTAGAAAACAAGTGTCTTTGTTGGTTTCATGTTGTTATTGAATTATTTTAAATTCAATATATTCTTTCTCTAACAATAGGGTTTTAGATATAAAAACATATTGGTTCGAGAAAAATCTCCCATAGTTTAACACGATTAGTAATATAGGTTGAATTAAATAAAAAGATTAAACTAAATAAGTTTTAACTCATATTTTATATAAATTTAAAATGGATCATAGGGGTTGTTTAACCAATATTACTTTCATAAAATATACATGACATACAAATATGACATACTATTAATTTTATTTTTTAAAATATAAAACTGACCAAATCTTAATTTATAAAAAATACAATGATTTAAATTTTATTGGGGCAAATGAAATAGTTATTAGTGCTGTATTCCATTAAATTGATGGAATTAAATAAATTTGTATAAAATTTAAATACTTATGAGTTTATATAGGTTTAACATTAAATCAATACTTTATTGTAAAATATTTATTAATTGAAATATATAATTATTGCATTTCTAACACCAACCAAATTTCTATTATTATTTAAAACTATAAGATTTCTTTATAAATATATGAACTTTCCCAACTTTCACATAAATACCCAAAATTTTGAAAATCTCTCAAATAAAACTAAAATCCATTAATGACGATTAATTTATAATGGAATCCTCCAAAAATTGATGACATGACATCCTGACATATTAACGAATATTGTTTAATTTGAGAGATTTTTAAAAGTTTGGATATTTTTTTGAAAGGTTTACAAAGTTCAGGTATTTATATGAGAGTTTTATAGTTCAGGTATTTATATGAGAATTTTGCAAAAATTTAGGTATTTATATACGATTTTTCCTAAGAATAATTCACCTTCCCAAATAAAATTATTTTCAAAATAGTTACTTTTCTCTAATGTAATGTAAATAATATAGGTTTTTTCTATTATTTATTATTTGAAGAATCGAACTCTTTATTTTTTCACAAAAAAACTTAAAACTATACAAAATATTATAATGTTAACAAAATAAAAATATATCAACTTAAAAATATCAAATAAACACATAAATTTCACTATTACTATTAACGTTTCGATTTTGGCAAATATCGTCAAGATGTAATAAATAAATTTTCTACTGATATTTGCTTTATCTTATGAATTTGAAATGAATCTAATGAAAATCGTAGAAATTATTAAGGTTTTAACGGGATATAATGTGAAATGTCAGTTTGGTTGGGTAAAGGTCTCATAGGTGTCAACGGGTAAATTATTTCGAAGATTTTTCAGAAACTTATCGAATCGGGTCTTGAAATGTATACTCTGAGTGAAATGTCATACGGAAGGAGTCCTCTTAGTTAGTTTGATTTACTAATATTGTCAGAAAAATTGGATAAATGTTATATTTGAAATCTACTAAATGAATAGATAATTATAGCATTTTTAATTTCTTAAACCCAATTTGTGGTGAATGAGAAATTAATTTTTAAATGTGGTTATCCAAAATAAATGTAAAAATATGGTGGAAGAATATTTGTCAAACGTTGAAAAAATGACAAAGTACAAGGAATGAAGCTTCCTTATATGTTGTCTCACATCTAAAGTTTTGGTCAAGAGGAATGAATGAGCTTCCTTATAAAAAGAGCTCCCATTGGATCAACAATGTTCAAGCTCAAGGTTGACTAAAGCTAAAAACGATTGGTCCCACTTCTTCCTCTTTGGGAGAAAACGAGCAAAGTTCCCGAGCGGAACGTTTAAAATTTGAATTGAAAGTTTCATTCGGGACTATTCGATTCAAAGAATAACGTTTCAGTGTGGGATTTAAAATTTAAAGTTGCGTGTCGATGTGGGATGGTTGGGTTGTGAACCAATGCGTTCTTGACGAAACGTTTCCTTTACGAATGATTTGGATAGAACCGCTGGTTGAAAGGGTGAAGCCTCTTCCTTCACATATTTTTGTAATAACCCCCGAATATTATAAATAGGATGCCCATATGATCATTTTTTACATCCCATTTTTTCTGAGCGCTTTATTCTGTTTGAAATTCTGCATGATATACTCCTTACTTATATATAAAATTCGTTTTGCTGGAAAATATATATGTTTATTTTTAAAAAATAAATTATTTGTTATTTCAATAGATAAATTCATAATTGAGAGAAATTAATGCAAAAACAGTTATTTCTTATCCATTATTAGTACTTAATATCTAGATAGGTGTGTTGTAGATTTCTAATCAATATAAAAGAAAAGTTATGTTATAAATTTATTTTAATTAATCCCCCAATACTTTACAAAAATATATATGATATAGCTAATTACATTATATTCATCATAAATTATATTTTTAAAATAATAAAATCTATTATTTAGATTATATTTAATGCAGTCGATACACGTGGATTAATATATTTTCTACTATAGTAAAATTGTATATTATAACCTATAAAAATCTAAAC
Source organism: Tarenaya hassleriana (assembly GCF_000463585.1). Taxonomy (NCBI): domain Eukaryota; kingdom Viridiplantae; phylum Streptophyta; class Magnoliopsida; order Brassicales; family Cleomaceae; genus Tarenaya; species Tarenaya hassleriana. The sequence goes on along the minus strand of NW_010965364.1, from coordinate 59,495 downwards.
ACAAAAATTATCCACAAACTATTTTTCAAACAAATGCATCATCCATTATCTATATTTAAAAAAAAACACATTTTAATTTAATAATATAAATTATAAATTTAAAAACAAAACATATTATATTTAATTTTAAAACTAATAAAATTATTTAAAATCTATATTTATTTTTAATTCGTGCGATATACGTACGGGTGAATATATTTGTTATATAAACACCAAAGTTATATCAAATCTCTTTTGAAAAAATATATCATCCCATTATCTTAACGCTTTAAAAAATCTTATTTTGATTTAAAAATATAAATCTTTTTTTATTCTCTTTTTTAAACGTTAAAAAAATTAGTAGTTCAGTTTTTTTTGAAATTTTTCTTTCTAAAAATACTACCCCAATCCTTAATTTTTTTGGGGTAACCGGGTTTCTAGATCGAGGTCCAGACTAGTCATGAGGCCGGAAGCAAGACATATGATTAGAATATGTGCTCTCCTCCTCAATTTGAAGTTCGAATTCGAGATGAAATAGATTCTTTGCATCCTCATTTCACCGATTGAACTATCCAAGTTGAGTTCTAACCTTTAATTTTATATTATAATACACAAAAATATAAATGTAGACGTTATTCAAAATTATTTTTTGAAAATAAAAGATATTATTATCTCAATATTTTTTAAAACTTTTTATCATTTCGACTTAAGATATGAATTATAAATTAAAAAATAAAATATAATATATTTAATTTTAAAACTAATAATATTTTTTAAAATATTATACGTATTTATAGTTCGCGCGATGCGCGCGGGTTAAAACCTAGTACGTAGAATACAAGAGAAAATCGTCTAAACTACACCAATTTATTATTATCTAATTTTAAACATATCGACTATTATTCAACCTAAATATATATAAATTCGTCACGATTCATCTTTCCAAAATTTTAAAAAAGATTGGTGAAACATGACGATTCATCTTTTTTCCTAAAATTTTGAAATAAAATATAATTAAATTCTGATTATTTTGGCCAAACTGATTAAGAAATATCATTTTCTACATCAGACCAATATGACGATTATAATATATACAAAAAATTTCAAAAATTATTGAACTTTGATATAACTAATATATTAATATTAATTTTTTTGAACTTTCAAAATAAATATTAATAAATCAATTTTAACAAAAAAATACTGAATTTTTAATTAAAAAATTCATCAAAATTAAATGGCGCTAAATTAGTTAACTGACGATATGATGCGGTGTTGATCGTTTTCCAAGTTATCCACAACTTCAAATAAAAATTTAATAAAAAATAAAAATAAAAATAAATAAAAAATAAAAATAATTTCAAAGTGTATTAAAATAAAGAAAATAAAAAAATTGCAATATATATACGATACATATAACATATATATATATATACAGATATATATATAAATTTAAATTAAAAATAATTTTAATTATATTAAAAATAAGAAAAAATAAGTAAAATAATAATAAAAATAAAATATAATAAATATTTACAAAATTATACATATTATATATATATGTATATGTGTATACAAATGTATATATACATATATATATATGCAAGTACAATAAATATATACAAATACATACATACATATATATATATATATAAATATATACATACATATACATAAAAATATATTAAAAATAATTATAATTATATTTTAAATAAATAAAAAATTACAGTATATATATATATACATATACATGTATATATATATATATGAATGCATATTTTTAAATATTGTTATTCTTTTTCCAAGAGTATTAGAAGTTTGTCAACCCTTTACTTTTATAACTTTTATTTCTTAGGATGTTGATAATGGTACATCAACATCAATATCAAGATCAATATCCCCTTTTAAGTTTATTTGGGGTCGACAGCATATATTCTTCATTTTCATTCATTGCGTTAGCTCTTTCGAAATTTACAACAATTCCAAATCATTTCTAATTATATGTTCTCTCTCGAAGGCGAGAGCGTGTAACCCTAGCCGCCACAAACCCACTGCGAAAAAAGTCTTCCGCCGGCCGACCACTGCCGGTCAGAAAGCACCGTCTGCCTCGCCCCTCCCTCTCCTCCTGATGGCGCCCCGCCTCTGCTCGGCCTCTGCTCCTCCCTCCCCAGGGATTCTGGGCAGCCGCCCCCTCTCTCTCCCCCTCCCCCTCTCCGGCGAAGCCTCCTCTGCAGCCACCTCTCCTCCTCCGGCCGGTGGCCCCTCGGCCGCCTCTTTCCCCTCCGGCGAAGTCTCCTCCCCTCCCCTCCTTCCGGGCATGACCAGTCCGAAAGCGGTGACAGTCCGAGGGCGGCTCCTCCATCACCGCTGGAGGACGGTGAACTTCCGGCGGCCCAGATCCTGGCAGTCACGGCCTCCGCCTCGGCTTCCCACTTTGCCCCTCTCCTTCCTCCCTCCTCTGGGCACGGCCAGGACCTTCCCCGCTTCCCCGCTTCCGGCGTGGTGGGTTCGGCAGCCTCAGACTCGCTGCAAACTGGCGGACTTCCGGGTGCCCATATCTTGGCAGCCACGGTCTTTCCCTCTGTTTCTAGGCTCGGCCACGGACAACCCTCATTGCCTCCATCTTTGATCCCGACGGCTGGTTCTTGATCATACGGTTTTTTCACCGGTTTTCTAACGTCGTGCATTACAATTCTTCTCACATTCTAGACATTGTAGGACGTTGGATGGTCATGGGTAGGTTGTTTTGCTTGTTTTTTCTTGCAGGACGACTCCACGAGAATCCTCACTAAGCACGACATGGAAGAACAAGGTTTCGAGAAGACTCGGGAAGCCCAGAGAAAATGAGCGACCCACCCGTTTTATGGGCGGTCGCTCGATGTTGAGCGGTCGCTCATATTAGCGGGCGGTCGCCCGTTTTGAAGAGTGTAGAGAAAAATGGGCGACCCTGAACAAAAACAGTGGGCAACACTGAACAAAAAAATGAGCGACCGCCCGTTTCCGTGAAAATGAGCGACCCTGAAGAAAAAATGGGTGACCCTGAACAAACAGTGAGCGACCGCCTGAAATCAAAAGCGGTCCAAAAAGGAAAAGCCCGAATTTTGAGGAGAAAACCTAATTCTGAACTTTCATAAAAGAGGGTGTTGGAGTTGAGAGAAATGAGGCTACACACTTTGGAGAAAAATCACCTTGGAGAGGAGGCAAGAGGGATTTTGGAGATCTAAGAGGCTTGGAGAGGAAGAAGACCACCATTGAATACCATCTTGAGTTTTTCTTCTCCTTCTCTATGTTTCTTCATTTTGCTTTTTGTTTTGAAACCCTATATATGGAGTAGTAACTTTGTTGTGGGTGAGGGATCCCCACTTTTGTATGGATACCTATGCTTAACTTATGATGTTTATGAGTTTTCTTCCATGGATTTGATGTTTTGTGCTTAATACTATTGACTTGGATGAAACCCTAGTTGATAAGATGATAGAACACATTGATCATAGGGATATGGGGATGTTGTTTGGAACCAAACATCAAATGAGTGAGTTATTTACATTGGGAGATGGCTTAACTTGCTTAGGGTTCATGATAGGGAATATTAATGCATTTAGAGATCATTTAGGCCATTGGGAGATGGGTAAATCGATTCTCTAGGTAGTGAGTTTAAGCTCGGGAGAGACAAACTCTAGATGAAGTGCTTGAAACCCCCATTTGGAAGATAAACCCCTAGACATTGTAGCACCATCAACCATCCATGCGATTCATGAGGGATTCCGAACCTACAACGTCTGAAATCATTGTTTGCAAACCCGTTGATTTCATTTACTTACTTTTATTCCAACACATACCATCATCCATATTTTTATTCGATCACCAATCTAGCTTAGAGATAGACTAATCATAGTCCTCGTGTTCGACCTCGGTACTACAACTACCGTATACTTGCGGATAGTGGTACGAATCGGGTACTAAATATAAGACTCGATGCGTGCGCATCAAGTCTTTGGCGCCATTTCCGGGGACTAGGCGTTTTTATGTTAGTCTAGATTTTTGCTAGATCACCATTGCTTGGATTCTTGCTTGGATTACTTTGCGTATAACCTTTTCGCATCACTTTCGGTTCGTTTCGTTTCTTTGGTGCGCAACTGATACGTGTGTACCGAGTCTAGAATTTATAACCCGATTCACAACTCACCGTAAGGATACGGATCGTCGTAACACGGGGTCGAACGCAAGGACCGATAGCTAAGTCTAAACCCTAATCGAAACTAAATCAAAGCAAGCAAGTGAAAGTGATGGTGGAAGTATGTGGAATCTAAAATAACTAAAATAAGAAAGCAAATAAAAAGGGTGTAAACTATTAAGCAAATATGACCGTGGGTATCGGGACCGTATTCGCGTATATGGGTATATGCTAAGCATGCGAGAATCACGATATTGAATTTGTATTCGGGAATCATCAAGCAACAAAAATGGAGAAATCACCTCCCGACATATAACTCACTATCTAAAGTTCTCTAAATCCATATCCCTATGTGATTTATCAAATTAGATGCATAAAGAACGTTATCATCAACCCTAGATTGATCAAACCATATTCCTATGTGAATAATACGATCTATTATATCGATTTTGATCCGAAACTAAACCCATATTCCTATGTAGCTCAGAATCTAAAACAACTGATCAAGGGGTCAGCAAACATCAATTGGCATGAAGTGCAAATTGATAAAACCGAAACAAATCCAAATCGCAACCAAGTTAGGGTTCAAACATACCCAAAACACAAACGAATCCCTAACCCACAGCCGTAGATCTACTCACGGTTCATGGAAAACAACAAAAAGCTCAAAAGAAAAGAGATAAAAGAGAGGAGAGAAAAGCTCATGTAGATGTGTAGTCTCCAGATCGAATCTTCCTTCTTCTTCCCGAAATCCCGTGAACTTCTATTCTTCTCTCACCAAAAACTCTCCAAAAGTCTGTATCTAAGTGTTCTCTAAAGCTCTCCCTGTTCTAGGACGTGGCTAGGTCTATTTTATAACCCTATGCTGGGTCACAAGAGTCCTTTACCCATTAGGATGCTGAAAATCGCGAATTAGCTGGGTTTTGATTCGATCGAGTCAAAACTCTGACTCGATCGAGTCAAAACTCTGACTCGACCGAGTCAAAACTCTGACTCGACCGAGTCAAAACTCTGACTCGGACTCTTCACGAATTTGCTCATAACTTTCTGCTCCGATGTCGGATTTGCGTGATTTTGACGTCTACGCGAAGCTCTTGAAACACTCTTTTCAATGATGTAATCTCGCATGATTTGGACCTCTGTAGAGGAAGTTACTGATCTCGCAATATGAGTACCTCATCCGAACTTCATCTCTAACGCTCCATAAACGTTCTTTTTCGCATCCAACCATCTTTGAAACCTGTAACTCTGCAAAACTAAAGTACAACCTGTTGGGGTTATCTACGGGTTCCTAGCGTGCGATCATATCGATCTAGGGTTTGGTTTACTAGGTTTCATGCAGCGGAAGAAAGATCTAAACCTAGTCAAACGTCACACGCAACCAAACTAGCAAAACCCGAAAGATCGTGTATATCACCGAGGGAATCGTTACTTACCTCGTTCTCGATGAGACTTGAAGTTTATTTCGATCCGGGGCCTGTTCTAAATCACCTAGGACTGATGTTACAGTCCCTCTACACGTATCCACACCGACGGAAAGGATTCCAAACGATTTGGAACGAATCTGCTAGGATTAGTGAAGAAAAGGGTAATTCAAGAGACGAGATCCAATCCCGGGACAATAGAAATCGAAGAGAACACATTCTCTAGGGTTCTAGGATGTTTCTCTGAGTTTTAGGTCGGTCTTAATTAAGTTTGGACGAAATCCCAAACTTAAATAAGATTAGAAAACCCTAAAATTCGGATTATGGAAATTTTCTAGATCCCGGTCCGCCGGACCAGGAGCTTGGTCCGGCGGACCAGGCTTAGTCCGAAGCTCGGGGACCGGCTGACCTGAAGGCTTGGTCCGGCGGACCACGTGTGGTCAGCTCCGGACCAAGACCCTTCT
>NW_010965364.1:52772-53332 GCF_000463585.1 Tarenaya hassleriana | reverse complement strand
CTGCCGGACCTCCTGGGCTGACCGACTTGGTCCGGGGCTGACCAAACTTGGTCAGCTCCGGACCAACACACTGAAAACTCCTTTTCGTGCTAGTTTCGGTCAACTCTCGTTTCCATTCTTCGTATTCTTCACGTATAAGTCCATCCCTATTGGTGTGTGACCCTGTAGGCCCATTCTAAGTGGTAGTGACTTTAGGAACCTTTCCCGAACCACAAGTCATGGTTAGCCTCTAGCAAGACACCATGATCACCCACTTAGAATTGAGTTAGAGGTGATCTAACCAAGGCATTAACAGCTCGAATTCTGATCCTTTGTCTCACGATATCATAAGTTGAACAAGGGCATGATTTAAGCCACCCTTCAAGTTCAACTGCTTTCTCGTCTTGGCAAATCGACTAATAAAATAGATGCAACTTCATCTATAGCGTGGCCACGCGTTTTTCATAATCCGACTTCCACGAGAGGGACAAGCGATATCTCTCCTGTTAAGGAGGTGACAAGTCCCATATTGCATGTCTACTATCTCCATATGATTCGTGAACGTATCTGATCAACGCCGT
>NW_010965364.1:40966-51824 GCF_000463585.1 Tarenaya hassleriana | reverse complement strand
ACAGATCAGGTTCCGGACTGCGTGTTTGGTCAGGAGGACCAAAGTTCTCGCTGGTCAGCCCCGGACCAAAAGTTGGTCCGACGGACCAGGCGAGAACAACACAGGTCCGAGACGAAGACTGGCGGACTGACCGAGGAAACGGACTGAGTTGGTCCGGAGCTGACCAAGTTTGGTCAGCCCTGGACCAAGCCCAGTTGATCTGCATTCCGCTTCCTCTGGTCAGCTCGGAGCTGAAAGGAACGGACCGAGTTGGTCCGAAGCTGACCAAGTTTGGTCAGCCCCGGACCAAGCTCTGTTTTGAACTGCGGTCCGTCTGCCTGGTCAGCCTGGGAAGGAGAAACAGACTGAGTTGGTCCGGGGCTGACCAAATTTGGTCAGCTCGTTGGTGAGCCCCGGACCAAGCTCAGATTTTTCTCAAAACGGACAATTCGGCGGACCAGAGAAGCTGACCAAGGTCAGTCCGGCGGACCAGATTCTGGTCAGCTCTGGACTGGACCTCAGACACTTCTCAAGTCTGAAATTTTGTCCTCTTCCTCATGATTAATCTCAAGCTATTACCGCCCATTAGTAGAGCAATTGTCAAGGCCTCGATCGTCATGGTTACGGGTCATGCCCTAGCTGAGCGTGCCTGATTATCTTGGTGAGGCAGTATGGAGATATCGTGATTCTCATAGCTCGAATGTGGTTGAGCTTGAATTGGGTTATCAAGTCGGACTTGGACCTGATGGTAAGGATGGGATGTGGAACATGCAGTGATAGCGTATCACTATCCCATACTCATCTAGGAATCATATATGATATGATTGACAATGTGTTGTCTACCTAAATAGCATGTTTTTGAGCGTCATGCCCTAGCTGACTCAAAAACATGTGAAATATGGATCCTAGCTCACTTAGAAACTCATTGAGGGTATTTTTCTTAGTGGGAGCTTGTCATATTGCATCTATTGTCTGTGTTAGTAGGAGTACTAAGCGATGAGTTTTTTTTCTGTCTGTTTGTCCTTTTCTGTAGAATATATCTGTTGCAGGAATCTGGTTAATCTTACCATGGATCTATCTTTATGAAGGATAAGCATCTAACCAAGGCTTCTAGATCGATCATTGATGTTTATGGGAAGCATATGGATGATGGTCTAGACATGTCCAGCTTGATGCTTGGAAAGATGTCTTCAGATGACATGGACAATTCAGTGATGGTTGATCAGTTGAATGTGTCATTCCAAGAGAAAACTGGGACCCAAGGGAAGAATGATATGGTAGTTGTTGGAAAGAGTTCCAGCAAAAGGAAACGTTCCAAAGGTAAGGGCAAGAGGAAAGTGAAAAGTGTTGTCACTAAGCCTAAGCCTAAACCCAAGAAGGAATAGTGTTATTTCTGTCATGCTGTTGGGCATTGGTATAGAAATTGCAGACTCTACCTGGAAGTTCAGAGGAAGAAGAAGCTTGCAGAAGCTTCGACTTATGGTATTTTTGTTATAGAGGCTAACTTGTTTACTTCTACATCGTGAGTATTGGATACCGGATGTGCCTCGCATATTTGTGCAAATGTGCAAGGACTGCGGGGAAGTAGACAATTGGCGAAGGGAGAAGTAGATCTCCGCGTCGGAAATGGAGCAAAAGTTGCTGCATTAACCGTCGGGACTTATGATCTGACTTTACCTTCTGGCCTTGTATTGGAGTTGCACGATTGTTATTTTGTACCTGCCATCAGCAGCAACATCATATCGATTTCATGTTTAGACTCGGATGGTTTCAGATTTGTTATTGAGAACAAATGTCTGTCCATTTATAGAGGCGATTTATTCTATGGTAAGGGTTACCAGTTTAATGGCCTTTATGTTTTGGAAGATGAACCATCTGGACACAGGTCGATCTATAATGTTAGTACCAAGCGGTTTAAGCCGAACGACTTAAACCCCACCTATCTCTGGCATTGTCGACTTGGTCACATCAATGAGAAACGCATAGTGAAGCTTCATTCTGATGGACTTCTTGATTCTTTTGATTATGAATCAATCGAATCGTGCGATTCTTGTTTGATGGGCAAGATGACAAAACCTCCTTTCACTAGAAAAGGAGAAAGGGCTACAGAGTTGTTAGAACTCATACATAGTGATTTATGCGGTCCTATGAGCTCACCCGCTAGAGGAGGTTATCTGTACTTTGTTACGTTTACTGATGATTTCAGTAGGTACGGTTATGATGAGTCAAGTCGATCTTCCTAAATCCTTCTGGTGTTACACTCTGGAAACGGTTGCGCTTATACTGAACAACTGTCCAACAAAGTCGGTTCAGAAGACACCATATGAGATATGGACTGGGAAGCATCCCAGGTTAGCGTTTATGAAGATTTGGGGATGTGACGTATATGTGAAACGTCTGGCTTCTGATAAGCTATCCGCCAAATCTGATAAATGCATATTTGTGGGTTACCCTAAGGAAACTAAAGGGTACTGGTTCTACAACCCATCCGATTAATATACCACGACACGAAAATAAATGTTTTTATCGAACCAATGTCATTTAATTCTCTATACCCACGAAATCAAAATCCAAGTTTTTTTTTTCCTATAATACGATGATTAAATAAAATATCAGGCAATTTCAAGGTAAGAATATACCGATTACAAAAGTGATTAATGCATTTATATCAAATGATGTACTATTACAATACTCGATACTAAATCAATATAATTCTCTTAAACATTTATTTTTCTAGACCAAACATAAGTTAGACCAAATTGAATTACGTATCGTTTAATATTATAATCAGAGATATCGTGAAAGTCCAATGGTTATTAATTGTTATTTTTATTTAACTATGATTTTGTCGTTACAATTTCATCCCCGTTTACAGTGCCGTAAAGCAATTTTTCAGTATATAGAAAGAGTAATTATAATCGAACATTAAAGTAGAAAAAGGGTCTACATGTTATTAGGGGTGTCACACGAGCTCTCTCAGATCGTTTGAGATTCGGTTTGTTTGGTTCGGATTGTTTTGAACTCTGTTTTCTAACGAGCCAGAAAAATCTCGTCTCAAATCGTTCGCCAGTTTTCTGATCTGAACGAGCCAGTTCGTTGAGTCTGAGATATATAATATTTTTTATTTATATTTATTCTAAATTTAACTATAAATTTAAATAAATATATAAAAAAATTAATAAAACTCCAATATCATAAACTATATAAAACAATATTGGTTGAGATTTCAAAAGATAAAAAAATAATCTAATAATAGATAAATTTAGAATAAATATATAAAAAAATTAATAAAACTCCAATATCATAAACTATATAAAACAATATTGGTTGAGATTTCAAAAGATAAAAAAATAATCTAATAATAGATAAATTTAGAATAAATATATAAAAAAATTAATAAAACTCCAATATCATAAACTATATAAAACAATATTGGTTGAGATTTCAAAAGATAAAAAAATAATCTAATAATAGATAAATTTAGAATAAATATATAAAAAAATTAATAAAACTCCAATATCATAAACTATATAAAACAATATTGGTTGAGATTTCAAAAGATAAAAAAATAATCTAATAATAGATAAATTTAGAATAAATATATAAAAAAATTAATAAAACTCCAATATCATAAACTATATAAAACAATATTGGTTGAGATTTCAAAAGATAAAAAAATAATCTAATAATAGATAAATTTAGAATAAATATATAAAAAAATTAATAAAACTCCAATATCATAAACTATATAAAACAATATTGGTTGAGATTTCAAAAGATAAAAAAATAATCTAATAATAGATAAATTTAGAATAAATATATAAAAAAATTAATAAAACTCCAATATCATAAACTATATAAAACAATATTGGTTGAGATTTCAAAAGATAAAAAAATAATCTAATAATAGATAAATTTAGAATAAATATATAAAAAAATTAATAAAACTCCAATATCATAAACTATATAAAACAATATTGGTTGAGATTTCAAAAGATAAAAAAATAATCTAATAATAGATAAATTTAGAATAAATATATAAAAAAATTAATAAAACTCCAATATCATAAACTATATAAAACAATATTGGTTGAGATTTCAAAAGATAAAAAAATAATCTAATAATAGATAAATTTAGAATAAATATATAAAAAAATTAATAAAACTCCAATATCATAAACTATATAAAACAATATTGGTTGAGATTTCAAAAGATAAAAAAATAATCTAATAATAGATAAATTTAGAATAAATATATAAAAAAATTAATAAAACTCCAATATCATAAACTATATAAAACAATATTGGTTGAGATTTCAAAAGATAAAAAAATAATCTAATAATAGATAAATTTAGAATAAATATATAAAAAAATTAATAAAACTCCAATATCATAAACTATATAAAACAATATTGGTTGAGATTTCAAAAGATAAAAAAATAATCTAATAATAGATAAATTTAGAATAAATATATAAAAAAATTAATAAAACTCCAATATCATAAACTATATAAAACAATATTGGTTGAGATTTCAAAAGATAAAAAAATAATCTAATAATAGATAAATTTAGAATAAATATATAAAAAAATTAATAAAACTCCAATATCATAAACTATATAAAACAATATTGGTTGAGATTTCAAAAGATAAAAAAATAATCTAATAATAGATAAATTTAGAATAAATATATAAAAAAATTAATAAAACTCCAATATCATAAACTATATAAAACAATATTGGTTGAGATTTCAAAAGATAAAAAAATAATCTAATAATAGATAAATTTAGAATAAATATATAAAAAAATTAATAAAACTCCAATATCATAAACTATATAAAACAATATTGGTTGAGATTTCAAAAGATAAAAAAATAATCTAATAATAGATAAATTTAGAATAAATATATAAAAAAATTAATAAAACTCCAATATCATAAACTATATAAAACAATATTGGTTGAGATTTCAAAAGATAAAAAAATAATCTAATAATAGATAAATTTAGAATAAATATATAAAAAAATTAATAAAACTCCAATATCATAAACTATATAAAACAATATTGGTTGAGATTTCAAAAGATAAAAAAATAATCTAATAATAGATAAATTTAGAATAAATATATAAAAAAATTAATAAAACTCCAATATCATAAACTATATAAAACAATATTGGTTGAGATTTCAAAAGATAAAAAAATAATCTAATAATAGATAAATTTAGAATAAATATATAAAAAAATTAATAAAACTCCAATATCATAAACTATATAAAACAATATTGGTTGAGATTTCAAAAGATAAAAAAATAATCTAATAATAGATAAATTTAGAATAAATATATAAAAAAATTAATAAAACTCCAATATCATAAACTATATAAAACAATATTGGTTGAGATTTCAAAAGATAAAAAAATAATCTAATAATAGATAAATTTAGAATAAATATATAAAAAAATTAATAAAACTCCAATATCATAAACTATATAAAACAATATTGGTTGAGATTTCAAAAGATAAAAAAATAATCTAATAATAGATAAATTTAGAATAAATATATAAAAAAATTAATAAAACTCCAATATCATAAACTATATAAAACAATATTGGTTGAGATTTCAAAAGATAAAAAAATAATCTAATAATAGATAAATTTAGAATAAATATATAAAAAAATTAATAAAACTCCAATATCATAAACTATATAAAACAATATTGGTTGAGATTTCAAAAGATAAAAAAATAATCTAATAATAGATAAATTTAGAATAAATATATAAAAAAATTAATAAAACTCCAATATCATAAACTATATAAAACAATATTGGTTGAGATTTCAAAAGATAAAAAAATAATCTAATAATAGATAAATTTAGAATAAATATATAAAAAAATTAATAAAACTCCAATATCATAAACTATATAAAACAATATTGGTTGAGATTTCAAAAGATAAAAAAATAATCTAATAATAGATAAATTTAGAATAAATATATAAAAAAATTAATAAAACTCCAATATCATAAACTATATAAAACAATATTGGTTGAGATTTCAAAAGATAAAAAAATAATCTAATAATAGATAAATTTAGAATAAATATATAAAAAAATTAATAAAACTCCAATATCATAAACTATATAAAACAATATTGGTTGAGATTTCAAAAGATAAAAAAATAATCTAATAATAGATAAATTTAGAATAAATATATAAAAAAATTAATAAAACTCCAATATCATAAACTATATAAAACAATATTGGTTGAGATTTCAAAAGATAAAAAAATAATCTAATAATAGATAAATTTAGAATAAATATATAAAAAAATTAATAAAACTCCAATATCATAAACTATATAAAACAATATTGGTTGAGATTTCAAAAGATAAAAAAATAATCTAATAATAGATAAATTTAGAATAAATATATAAAAAAATTAATAAAACTCCAATATCATAAACTATATAAAACAATATTGGTTGAGATTTCAAAAGATAAAAAAATAATCTAATAATAGATAAATTTAGAATAAATATATAAAAAAATTAATAAAACTCCAATATCATAAACTATATAAAACAATATTGGTTGAGATTTCAAAAGATAAAAAAATAATCTAATAATAGATAAATTTAGAATAAATATATAAAAAAATTAATAAAACTCCAATATCATAAACTATATAAAACAATATTGGTTGAGATTTCAAAAGATAAAAAAATAATCTAATAATAGATAAATTTAGAATAAATATATAAAAAAATTAATAAAACTCCAATATCATAAACTATATAAAACAATATTGGTTGAGATTTCAAAAGATAAAAAAATAATCTAATAATAGATAAATTTAGAATAAATATATAAAAAAATTAATAAAACTCCAATATCATAAACTATATAAAACAATATTGGTTGAGATTTCAAAAGATAAAAAAATAATCTAATAATAGATAAATTTAGAATAAATATATAAAAAAATTAATAAAACTCCAATATCATAAACTATATAAAACAATATTGGTTGAGATTTCAAAAGATAAAAAAATAATCTAATAATAGATAAATTTAGAATAAATATATAAAAAAATTAATAAAACTCCAATATCATAAACTATATAAAACAATATTGGTTGAGATTTCAAAAGATAAAAAAATAATCTAATAATAGATAAATTTAGAATAAATATATAAAAAAATTAATAAAACTCCAATATCATAAACTATATAAAACAATATTGGTTGAGATTTCAAAAGATAAAAAAATAATCTAATAATAGATAAATTTAGAATAAATATATAAAAAAATTAATAAAACTCCAATATCATAAACTATATAAAACAATATTGGTTGAGATTTCAAAAGATAAAAAAATAATCTAATAATAGATAAATTTAGAATAAATATATAAAAAAATTAATAAAACTCCAATATCATAAACTATATAAAACAATATTGGTTGAGATTTCAAAAGATAAAAAAATAATCTAATAATAGATAAATTTAGAATAAATATATAAAAAAATTAATAAAACTCCAATATCATAAACTATATAAAACAATATTGGTTGAGATTTCAAAAGATAAAAAAATAATCTAATAATAGATAAATTTAGAATAAATATATAAAAAAATTAATAAAACTCCAATATCATAAACTATATAAAACAATATTGGTTGAGATTTCAAAAGATAAAAAAATAATCTAATAATAGATAAATTTAGAATAAATATATAAAAAAATTAATAAAACTCCAATATCATAAACTATATAAAACAATATTGGTTGAGATTTCAAAAGATAAAAAAATAATCTAATAATAGATAAATTTAGAATAAATATATAAAAAAATTAATAAAACTCCAATATCATAAACTATATAAAACAATATTGGTTGAGATTTCAAAAGATAAAAAAATAATCTAATAATAGATAAATTTAGAATAAATATATAAAAAAATTAATAAAACTCCAATATCATAAACTATATAAAACAATATTGGTTGAGATTTCAAAAGATAAAAAAATAATCTAATAATAGATAAATTTAGAATAAATATATAAAAAAATTAATAAAACTCCAATATCATAAACTATATAAAACAATATTGGTTGAGATTTCAAAAGATAAAAAAATAATCTAATAATAGATAAATTTAGAATAAATATATAAAAAAATTAATAAAACTCCAATATCATAAACTATATAAAACAATATTGGTTGAGATTTCAAAAGATAAAAAAATAATCTAATAATAGATAAATTTAGAATAAATATATAAAAAAATTAATAAAACTCCAATATCATAAACTATATAAAACAATATTGGTTGAGATTTCAAAAGATAAAAAAATAATCTAATAATAGATAAATTTAGAATAAATATATAAAAAAATTAATAAAACTCCAATATCATAAACTATATAAAACAATATTGGTTGAGATTTCAAAAGATAAAAAAATAATCTAATAATAGATAAATTTAGAATAAATATATAAAAAAATTAATAAAACTCCAATATCATAAACTATATAAAACAATATTGGTTGAGATTTCAAAAGATAAAAAAATAATCTAATAATAGATAAATTTAGAATAAATATATAAAAAAATTAATAAAACTCCAATATCATAAACTATATAAAACAATATTGGTTGAGATTTCAAAAGATAAAAAAATAATCTAATAATAGATAAATTTAGAATAAATATATAAAAAAATTAATAAAACTCCAATATCATAAACTATATAAAACAATATTGGTTGAGATTTCAAAAGATAAAAAAATAATCTAATAATAGATAAATTTAGAATAAATATATAAAAAAATTAATAAAACTCCAATATCATAAACTATATAAAACAATATTGGTTGAGATTTCAAAAGATAAAAAAATAATCTAATAATAGATAAATTTAGAATAAATATATAAAAAAATTAATAAAACTCCAATATCATAAACTATATAAAACAATATTGGTTGAGATTTCAAAAGATAAAAAAATAATCTAATAATAGATAAATTTAGAATAAATATATAAAAAAATTAATAAAACTCCAATATCATAAACTATATAAAACAATATTGGTTGAGATTTCAAAAGATAAAAAAATAATCTAATAATAGATAAATTTAGAATAAATATATAAAAAAATTAATAAAACTCCAATATCATAAACTATATAAAACAATATTGGTTGAGATTTCAAAAGATAAAAAAATAATCTAATAATAGATAAATTTAGAATAAATATATAAAAAAATTAATAAAACTCCAATATCATAAACTATATAAAACAATATTGGTTGAGATTTCAAAAGATAAAAAAATAATCTAATAATAGATAAATTTAGAATAAATATATAAAAAAATTAATAAAACTCCAATATCATAAACTATATAAAACAATATTGGTTGAGATTTCAAAAGATAAAAAAATAATCTAATAATAGATAAATTTAGAATAAATATATAAAAAAATTAATAAAACTCCAATATCATAAACTATATAAAACAATATTGGTTGAGATTTCAAAAGATAAAAAAATAATCTAATAATAGATAAATTTAGAATAAATATATAAAAAAATTAATAAAACTCCAATATCATAAACTATATAAAACAATATTGGTTGAGATTTCAAAAGATAAAAAAATAATCTAATAATAGATAAATTTAGAATAAATATATAAAAAAATTAATAAAACTCCAATATCATAAACTATATAAAACAATATTGGTTGAGATTTCAAAAGATAAAAAAATAATCTAATAATAGATAAATTTAGAATAAATATATAAAAAAATTAATAAAACTCCAATATCATAAACTATATAAAACAATATTGGTTGAGATTTCAAAAGATAAAAAAATAATCTAATAATAGATAAATTTAGAATAAATATATAAAAAAATTAATAAAACTCCAATATCATAAACTATATAAAACAATATTGGTTGAGATTTCAAAAGATAAAAAAATAATCTAATAATAGATAAATTTAGAATAAATATATAAAAAAATTAATAAAACTCCAATATCATAAACTATATAAAACAATATTGGTTGAGATTTCAAAAGATAAAAAAATAATCTAATAATAGTTCAATAAAAAATAATTTAAATAGATAATAACAACAAAATATATTTTAATAATATTTTGATATTTATACTCTAATTTTAATTTAATATTTACAATTATCACCATCATAATAATTAGGATATTTATAGTATCATATAAATGATATGAAAAAAATAAAATAAAATTATATTAGAGTTTTTTATATAAATTAATTTTTTTCAAAAGTTAGCTAAGAGCAGCTCGTCAGCTCGCCGAGTCAGACCATTGAACACGTGTTCAATGAGCCTCGCTCGTTAGGCTCGTTTTTTAATGAGTTAAAAAAATCATGGCTCAGATCGCTCATTTTTTGGAGAGGCATGAACCGGCTCGCGAGCCGAGCTCGTTTTGACACCCTTAGTTGGTGACAATGTTGTAAATTTTATTCTGATGGTTTTCGATAACTTTATGAAAACTCACCAAAACTGGATACGGTATTACATAATTCACACAAACTTAATAAGATAGTATATATCGTATATGAAATATACCTTGATCCATATTGCAGCGGAATGACTTTGAAAGAAGAAGTTCGAGAACCACAAATAGTCGAAGAACCGAGTGAACAGGTTGAATCGATTCAACATGTATCACAAGTTGTTGAGACAACATCTCCTAGTGAACCTCGGAGATTTGGTAGAATTCGCCAAGAGCCTAGCAGATACGGTTTTCTTGTGATTGGAAACGACGAACTCATGTTGTTAGAACATGACGAGCCTACGTCGTATTCAGAGGCTGGGGC
>NW_010965364.1:39513-40507 GCF_000463585.1 Tarenaya hassleriana | reverse complement strand
ACCCAAAATTCGAACTCCTGCACTCTATGCAACATGAAACATGCAATCTACACTAGATTCAATAATCAAACATGCATAGATATCATAGCAAGCATGGATTCAAACAATTCAAATCCTAAAACGTGCGTGATCGGGTTCTACGAAATCAAAACAGAGGAACCAGGCTCTGATACCACTGTTGGGTTTCCTGGGATCTCTAGAGCGAATCCTATACCTAAGAGATCGTTTCTAGGGTTTGCGCAGCGGATATAAAACAAAAATTTAATAAACCCTAGAACCATGCTTCTAATGAATCGTAGAAACGTTAGAACGCTTACCTCAATCGATCTGGGGCCTGTATCAATCGAAGAACACGTCTGATCACGAAAGGCAGGAAGAATACATCGCCCTCTACACGTATCCACACCACGGGATGGATTCCAACGGTTGGAACTTGTCTGCTAGGACTCGAATCTCTATTCGATTTTGTGCTTCGAGAAAACGAGACTCTTCGGTTTTCAAACTCTTTGGATCTCACCCAAAAGCTCTCTCAAACCTCTGAAAGTTGGCACCAAAAAGTCTCTTCCGAATTAGGGTTCTAATCTCTTCCTTATAAAGTGATTTAACCCTAATTTCGGTTTAATTTTTGGAAAACCGGAACCTGGAATGGACGGTCCGGAATTGCACGTGGACCGTCCGTTCCAGTAAGGCAGAACGGACGGTCTACGTTTAGTGCGGACCGTCCGTTCTATCATCATAGAAAGGACGGTCTGCGTGTTGTCATGGACCATCCGTTCTGCTTCCCAGAACGGACGGACCACGCATCCGGACCGTCGGGTCTCGACCCGTCCGACTCGCTTTTCCGTCTTTTCTCTCGTGCATTTGTCCTTCCCTGCGTGTGTGACCCTGTAGGCTCATTCGACATAGCAGTATAACCCGAAATCTCTATTTCGGATATACAAGTCATAGGCGGTCTCTAGCAAGACACTATGACTACCTATCTCGAATAGAGTTT
>NW_010965364.1:37526-39305 GCF_000463585.1 Tarenaya hassleriana | reverse complement strand
GGACAAACCAAGGATGAGGAGCCGGACTAACCGAGCTCAACGGGGACCGTCGGACACACCGGACGGCGACACGGGCAGCGGACACACCGGCGACTCGTGCAAGAGGGGGCGGACAAACCAGCCAAGTTTTGAGAGAGAAAGATGTCTCAAACAAAGTTCAAATTGCCATTGATCAAGTGTGCTGAAGATTACAACTTAGAAAGAGTTTAAGTAGTCAAAGCATTAAATGCTAGCTCACATGCAAGCCTTAGATTTAATTTGGACCAAATAACAAAAATATAGCTGTTGGAGCTTCATGAGGGCCAAAATCCTTGCTGGAATAAAGCCCATGGGCTTCACTTGGGCTTTAGGAAATGTCTTCTTCGAGTGTAAGAAAGTTCCGGGCCGAATTGCGTCCGAAGAGTGAAGTGTTGTCTTTGGACTCCCGGGATCCGCTAAGAATGTCATTGACGGCCTTGTTGAGTGTGACCCGAAGGGCTCGAGCTCTAGCACGAGTAAGTGGTGGTTCGGCTCTATGGGTTGCTCGGAGAGCCTTCGCGTTGTGCATGTCAAGTCCCGTTCCCGCGGCTTCGAATGATCGTGTGATGTTATGATCATCCGGCAAGAGTCTTGACGCCTGATGGGCCAAGTCTTCAACGTCCTCAAGAGCTCCTTCCGTTAAGCTCCCGTCTTCAAGAGCCCCTTCCGTTATGCTCCCGTCTTCAAGAGCTCCTTCCGTTATGCTCCCGTCCCTCTCCAAGCTGCTAGGTCCGATGTCCTCATCAGGGTCTGACTGGAAACTTGCATCGGTGTAACCTCTTACA
This sequence comes from Tarenaya hassleriana, assembly GCF_000463585.1. Lineage (NCBI taxonomy): Eukaryota > Viridiplantae > Streptophyta > Magnoliopsida > Brassicales > Cleomaceae > Tarenaya > Tarenaya hassleriana. Next base: position 38,502 of record NW_010965364.1, on the reverse strand, counting down.
GCGAGCTCGTCTTCCGACCCACCGTATACCAAGAATACATCCTTAGTCCTTCTCAAGTACTTCAGGATGTTCTTGACGGCGATCCAGTGCGACTCACCTGGATCTGACTGGTATCTACTCGTAATGCTCAACGCGTAGGATACATCCGGTCGAGTACAAAGCATGGCATACATGATGGATCCAATTGCCGAAGCATATGGAATCCGATCCATGCGTTCTCGCTCATCAGGTGTCATAGGACACTGACTCTTGCAGAGAATTATGCCACTGCTCATCGGTAATGTTCCTTTGTTGGAATCTTGCATCTCGAACCGTTTCAAGACCTTATCGATGTAAGTACTCTGACACAATCCTAGAAGACGCCTCGATCTATCTCTATAGATCTTTATGCCTAGAATATAGGCCGCTTCTCCTAGGTCCTTCATAGAAAACTGCGTTCCTAGCCAAGACTTAACGTCTTGCAAGGTAGGAACATCATTCCCTATAAGAAGAATGTCATCCACGTACAGCACCAGAAAAACTACTGTGCTCCCACTAACCTTCTTGTAAACACATGGCTCGTCTTCGTTCTGTGAGAAACCAATTTTTTGATTGTCTCATCAAATCGAAGGTTCCAGCTCCTCGAAGCCTGCTTCAGTCCATAAATGGACCTCTGAAGCTTGCACACCATCCTCGGATTCCTTGGATCGACAAAACCTTCGGGTTGTGTCATGTACACATCCTCGGACAAGTTCCCGTTAAGGAACGCGGTCTTCACATCCATTTTCCATATCTCATAGTCATAATATGCGGCTATGGCAAGTAGAATCCTGATGGACTTCAGCATAACTACAGGCGAAAAAGTCTCATCATAGTCAATACCATGAATCTGACGGAATCCCATCGCCACAAGTCTTGCCTTATACGTGTGCACGTTGCCATCCATGTCGGTCTTCTTCTTGAAGATCCACTTGCATCCGATGGATTTTATCCCTTC
>NW_010965364.1:36366-36812 GCF_000463585.1 Tarenaya hassleriana | reverse complement strand
TTGTTCTCTGCCGGAATGTAGAAGTAGTAACCCTTAGTTTCCTTAGGGTAGCCTACAAATAAACACTTATCAGATTTGGAGGATAACTTATCAGTCATCTGACGCTTCACGTAAGCGTCGCAACCCCAAATTCAAACAAACGACAACGGGGGACGCTTCCCCGTCCATATCTCATATGGCGTCGTTTCAGCCGACTTCGTTGGACTCCTGTTCAGCAGGTACGCAGCGGTCTCTAAAGCATAGCCCCAAAAAGACTTCGGAAGATCTGTCTGACTCATCATTGACCGAACCATGTCTAACAGTGTTCGGTTCCTCTGTTCAGACACGCCGTTCCACTGTGGCATTCCAGGGGGAGTTAATTGTGATACAATGCCACAATCAACCAGATAGTCAGTGAACTCTTGGCTCATATACTCGCCACCACGATCGGATCGAAGTGTCTTGAT
>NW_010965364.1:35344-35989 GCF_000463585.1 Tarenaya hassleriana | reverse complement strand
CCGTTTAGTACTCACGCTATAGATTGACCTGCTCTAGACGGTTCGTCATCCAAAACATAAAGGCCATTAATATGGTAACCTTTACCATAAAATAAGTCACCTTTATAAATGGACAGACATTTGTTCTCAATAACAAATCTGAAACCATCCGAGTCTAAGTATGAAATCGATATAATGTTCTTATTTATAGCAGCAACAAAATAACAATCATGCAACTCTAATACAAGTCCAGAAGGTAAAGTCAGATCATAAGTCCCGACGGCTAATGCAGCAACTTTTGCTCCATTCCCAACGCGGAGATCTACTTCTCCTTTTGCCAATTGTCTACTTCTTCGCAACCCTTGCACATTTCCACAAATATGCGAGGTGCTTCCGGTATCTTATACCCACGACGTAGAAGTAAACAAATTAGCCCCTATAACGAAGACACCAGAAGTCGAAGCTTCTTTAAGCTTCTTCTTCTCCTGATCTTCCAGTTAGAGTAGAGTCTACAATTTCTGTTCCAATGCCCAACGACATGACAGAAATAACACTATTCCTTTTTTGACTTAGGCTTAGGTTCAATGACAACGCTTGTCACTTTCCACTTGCCCTTGCTCTTGGAACGCTTCCTTTTGCTGGAACTCTTTCCAACAACTACCATTT
>NW_010965364.1:34019-34398 GCF_000463585.1 Tarenaya hassleriana | reverse complement strand
ACTGCCACTTCGAATGGGCCTACAGGGTCACACACCATTAGGGATGGATCACACGTGAAGAGAACAACGCGAGAAAAGAGCGACAGAGCGATATGGAAGAGTTCCAGATGGCCAGACCGTCCGGTCCAGACCTGGACCGGACGGTCCAGCCGTTCCGGAACGTTCGTTCTGCTGAGGAACGGACGAGCCGTTCCGCAAATGCCAGACCGTCCGTTCCAGGTCTGGAACGGACGGTCCAGGCGTCAAGACCGTCCGTTCTACATTATATAACGGACCGTCCGTTCTGCGTAGAAAGTCAGAACGTCCGTTCCAGGCTTGGAACGGACGGTCCGACTTAAGGGCAGTTTTCGGTTTTCGCGTTTTAAGGGTTTTGGGCAAT
>NW_010965364.1:29865-32596 GCF_000463585.1 Tarenaya hassleriana | reverse complement strand
ATGAGAACGGACGGACCACGTGTTTCTGCAGACCGGACGGTCCAAACACTCTGGAACGGACGGTCCACAGTCTCAGAACGGACGGTCCAGACCTTTCGGTCTATCCTCAGTCCGTCACCCTTGCTCCGTCCAGTCTGGTAAATGCAGAACGGACGGTCTAGGGTTTGGTCACGTGATCAGATCATGTTTTTCGCGTTCTCGGCCCCGTTCAGACCCGAAACCGATCCGAATTTGGCTGTTGACCCAAAATTCGAACTCCTGCACTCTATGCAACATGAAAGATGCAATCTACACTAGATTCAATCATCAAACATGCATAGAAATCAAAGCAAACATGGATTCAAACAATTCAAATCCTAAAACGTGCGTGATCGGGTTCTACGAAATCAAAACAGAGCAACCAGGCTCTGATACCACTGTTGGAAAACCGGAACCTGGAACGGATGGTCCGGAATTGCACGTGCACCGTCCGTTCGAGTAAGGCAGAACGGACGGTCTACGCATCCGGACCGTCGGGTCTCGACCCGTCCGACTCGGTTTTCCGTCGTTTTCTCTCGTGCATTTGTCCTTCCCTGCGTGTGTGACCCTGTAGGCTCATTCGACATAGCAGTATAACCCGAAATCTCTATTTCGGATATACAAGTCATAGGCGGTCTCTAGCAAGACACTATGACTACCTATCTCGAATAGAGTTTGTTCGTGATCTTTACGAACGCCAGAGATGATTCCGGTTGATGATCCTTTTGTATCGTGATATCATATGTCGAACATAAGGCATGGACAAGCCACCTTATCTGATTCGACTGCTTTCTCGTTCACTGAGTTCGACTGTCTGAAATAGACGACATTCGTCTATAGTGCGGCCACACATTTCTACAGTCTCGCTCACACGAGGGGCCCAGTGATATCTCTCTCTTTTACGAGAGGTACAAATCCCGTCTTGACTATCTACAATCCAGTACATGATTCGTTTCGTACCTGATACATGCCTTTATAGTTCTCCTGTTACGCAGAACGTTTGACGTATTCAAAGCACCAACTCCTCATGTTGGATTTCGTAGATATCTCAGGTCTTAGGATCCAATCATGGAACCGCCATATGAGATTCAAGTCATGAAGCTAGTCCATGTGACAATCTCATGCGGGTCAATCTAGCATTCCGTTCTCAAATGAATACCTATGACAGTGATCGTATCCAATACTTATGATCATCTCTATAATCATCAATCACACATCATACTAATCTTATTATGTCATCATTCCCATAATGACACAAGACTAGGGAGTTTAGTACCATTCATAATGATACATGGATTTCATAACAGATCTAGTATGCAAGAATATGTAATGAATCAAATACTCTCATATAAACCATAGAAAGTATCAATACATCGCAGTCAGGTTATGTTTTCTGCCTAAACGGTGGGGCTATTAGTTGGAAGAGTTCCAAATAGCCAACCGTTGCAGATTCGACTACAGAAGTCGAGTACATAGCAGCATCGGATGCAGTTAAGGAAGATGTTTGGATCAAGAAATTCGTGGGAGACCTGGACGTCATTCCTAGCATTGCAGATCCCATTGAGTTGTACTATGACAACAATGGTGCGATCGCGCAAGCTAAGGAACCCCGGTCACACCAGAGATCCAAACACATACTCAGGCGATTTCACTTGATCAGAGAAATCATCGACAGAGGAGACGTGAAGATAAGCAGAGTGTCGACGGATGATAATTATTGCCGACCCATTGACGAAGCCTCTCCCTTCGTCAAAACATGATGGTCATGTTAAGGGTATGGGGATTAGATGCTTGTAGGATAGATCATAGAGCATAGTGGGAGATTGTTGGTTGTAATGCTCTAGGATAATCCGTGATATGACATTTTGACTTTGTATTGATTCATTGATTTATGAATGCATTACATTCCCGTTATATGATTGGCATGTTTGTTATATTTCGGTATCCTTGAATCATTATAGAAATATTCTAAACTCCCTAATCAGTCATCATTGTGGGAACAATGTTGAATCAAGACTAGCATGAGGTGTGATCAACGCATTGGATGTAGATCACAATCATGGGTACTCGTTGTGAACGAGTGACTAGTTGACCCGCATGAGATTGTCACATGGACAGAGTCATGACTTGAATCTCATAAAGCGGTTCATTCTTGGATCCTCAGACCTGAGATGTCTAGAATATCTGATATGAGGAGTGGCGTGTCTTGACTGCGTCAAACATCGTCTTTAACCGGATGATTATAACGGCGTTGATCAGATACGTTCACGAATCATATGGAGATAATAGACATGCAATATGGGACTTATCACCTCCTTAACAGGAGAGATATCGCTGGGCCCCCTCGTGGAAGTCGGACTATGAAAACGCGTGGCCACGCTATAGATGAAGTTGCATCTATTTTATTAGTCGATTTACCAAGACGAGAAAGCGGTTGAACTTGAAGGGTGGCTCAAACCATGCCCTTGTTCAACATATGATATCGGGAGATAAAGGATCAGAACTCGAGCTGTTATTGCCTTGGTTAGATCACCTCTAACTCAATTCTAAATGGGTGGTCATGGCGTCTTGCTAGAGGCTAACCATGACTTGTAGATCGGGAATGGTTCTCAAGGCTACTGCCACTGCGAATAGGCCTACAGGATCACACACCATTAGGGATGGACTTATATGCGAAGTTTCGGAAAGGAAGACTTGGATTTGGTCGGAAAAA
>NW_010965364.1:21701-29241 GCF_000463585.1 Tarenaya hassleriana | reverse complement strand
GGTCTTGGTCCGGAGCTGACCACACGTGGTCCGCCGGACCAAGCCTTCAGGTCAGCCGGTCCGTGAGCTTCGGACTAAGCCTGGTCCGCCGGACCAAGCTCCTGGTCCGGCGGACCGGGATCTGGAAAATTTCCATAATTCGAATTTTAGGGTTTTCTAATCTTATTTAAGTTTGGGATTTCGTCCAAACTAATTAAGGCCGACCTAAAACTCAGAGAAACATCCTAGAACCCTAGAGAACCTGTTCTCTTCGATTTCTATTGTCCCGGGATTGGATCTCGTCTCTTGAATTACCCCTTTCTTCACTAATCCTAGCAGATTCGTTCCAAATCGTTTGGAATCCTTCCCGTCGGTGTGGATACGTGTAGAGAGACTGTAACTTCAGTCCTAGGTGATTTAGAACAGGCCCCGGATCGAAATAAACTTCAAGTCTCATCGAGAACGAGGTAAGTAACGATTCCCTCGGTGATATACACGATCTTTCGGGTTTTGCTAGTTTGGTTGCGTGTGACGTTTGACTAGGTTTAGATCTTTCTTCCGCTGCATGAAACCTAGTAAACCAAACCCTAGATCGATATGATCGCACGCTAGGAACCCGTAGATAACCCCAACAGGTTGTACTTTAGTTTTGCAGAGTTACAGGTTTCAAAGATGATTGGATGCGAAAAAGAATGTTTCTGGAGCGTTAGAGATGAAGTTCGGATGAGGCACTCATATTGCGAAAAAGAAAGATGATTGGATGCGAAAAAGGACGTTTCTTAGCCTCTTCGATCTAAGTTCTACTTCATTCCTTGATTTTTACCTTTTTGTAGAATTTCTCTATCAAACGCTAGCACCTCGGGTTTCTAGGACGTTGAAGTTGAAGGACATCGTTTTTCTCTCTTTTTTTTCTTCTTTTCTTTCTTTTTTCTTCTTCTATTTTTTTTTCAATGCGATGTCCAACCCACAATTTAGACTCGAACCGTCGATCGATGCACTCATGTCCTCGAACGATTTTCATTGACGAGATTTTGACAGCGGAGTGTCGAGATGCTTTATTTTCTCAAGGTATTCTTTGAATAGATTTCATCGATCTGCAAGACTCGGAAAATGTTCTAAACGAAACATATAACCTGGATATAGTTGTTTCAACTGCGTAGGTTCCAAATAACCAACCCCATCCCACAAACTTTATATAGAAAGTCTGGAGAACTATCAATTCGAGATGGTTCAACCACGTTCTACAAGGTCACTAGATCATCAAGATATTCCTACTCTATCATCCCACAAAATCTTCCAAATGATGTTCAAAACGGGTTTTCGAGGTATGCACATGAACCTATATGAGCCTAAATCTATATGTCAAATGCAATCATGCAAACCTAACAAAAACCCATCTATATGAAAAAAAAACGTGTGAATGCAACTAATGCAAAGTGATATGCAAAAGTGAAATTTTTTTCCTAAGTCTATATGCCATGATAAGATGCACCTAAACTAAATGCAATCCTAAGTAGATAGGTCTGAATGTGTCAAGGATCTATCCACCCCCCAGACTTGAATCATACACCGTCCACGGTGTAGACTCTCGCCCGGAAAAGTAGAATCCAAAACAACGTGTGAAAAGAACAATAAGAGGGATAGAGAAGGCTTAGCTATGTGAAATTCGTTCGCTCGCAACGAAGTTAACTCACGTCAAATGCAAGAGCTCTCACACACTCTATGGATTGGAAGCTATCCAACATTGTCTCTCGGAAGTCGATGCTCATCTCTCGTGTGCCGGTGTGAACGCTCATAGAACAAACGTCATCCGAACAAAAGCATAATAATAGCAATGCACTCCCAAAGATCCAAAATACAATCATGGTCTCTACAACCTATGCTACAAAGAAAAATAAAAGAGAAACAAAAGTTACCTAGTACTCGGGTTGCCTCCCGATAAGCGCTTGTTTAACGTCAATAGCTCGACCTATCTTTCTCAAATGATGGGAGGGTCTGAGAGTGATGAATCTGGAGGTCGGGGTGGTGGTCTATGCGGGTGTCTCACATACTCTGATTTCTCCTCACGTGTCATCCATGCTTGATCATCTGGAATGGAAGAGTGAAAAACAAGTATGGAATTATAAAAAAATGCTTACTTGTTTCCACTAGCCTGAGGATGACGTCTAGCTGCTTCCTATCATCTGAGAAACAGACATCGTCTAAGTCACATGTGATGCGGTCCGAGTCAAGTTTCGGAAAGAAATCACTCGGGCTTGCTTTTGTCCGATCAATCTCAGGTGTATGGGAGATAGACTCATATTCTGTTTCTCCTTCATTTAGCAATCGAGTAATCTCCCAAATCGCCTCCCAATTGTTGTAGATGTTCTCATCACCTATGATCATAGTAAGGGGGAGAGCAAACTAGTGTAGATGGTTAGAAAACAAAAACTATACATAGGACTCGACTAAAATATACACACAAAAAGACTCAAAAAAGAAACGACTCAATATATACACAAACAAGATCTAGAATCGATAAAGACCTAGAAATAGGCTAACCAGTCCCCGACAACGGCGCCAAAAACTTGATACGTGTGTACCGAGTCTAGAATTTATAACGCGATTCACAACTCACCGCAAGGATACGGATCGTCGTAACACGGGATCGAACGCAAGGACCGATAGCTAAGTCTAAACCCTAATCAAAACTAAATCAAAGCAAACAAGTGAAAGTGATGGTGGAAGTATGTGGAATCTAAAATAATTAAAATAAGAAAGCAAATAAAAAGTGTGTAAACTATCAAGCAAAGATGACCGTGGGTATCGGGACCGTATTCGCGTGTATGGGTATATGCTAAGCATGCGAGAATCACGATATTGAATTTGTATTCGGGAATAATCAAGCAACAAAGATAGAGAAATCATCTCCCGGCATATAACTCACTATCTAAAGTTCTCTAAATCCATATCCCTATGTGATTTATCAAACTAGATGCATAAAAAACGCTATCATCAACCCTAGATCGATCAAACCATATTCCTATGTGAATAATACGATCTATTATATCGATTTTGATCCGAAACTAAACTCATATTCCTAGTAGTTCAGAATCTAAAACAACTGATCAAGGGGTCAGCAAACATCAATTGACATGAAGTGCAAATCGATAAAACCGAAACAAATCCAAATCGCAACCAAGTTAGGGTTCAAACATACCCAAAACACAAACGAATCCCTAACCCACAGTCGTGAATCTACTCACGGTTCATGGAAAACAACAAAAAGCTCAAAAGAAAAGAGATTAAAGAGAGGAGAGAAAAGCTCATGCAGATGTGTAGTCTCCACGATCGAATCTTCCTTCTTCTTCCCGAAATCCCGTGAACTTCTATTTTTCTCTCACCAAAAGCTCTCCAAAAGTCTGTATCTAAGTGTTCTATAAGGCTCTCCCTGTTCTAGGACGTGGCTAGGTCTATTTTATAACCCTATGGTGGCTCACAAGAGTCCTTTTCCCATTAGGATGCTGAAAATCGCGAATTAGCTGGGTTCTGACTCGACCATATATATATATATATATATATATATATAGTCAAAACTCTGACTCGACCGAGTCAAAACTCAGACTCGGACTCTTCACGAATTTGCTCATAACGTTCTGTTCTGATGTCGGATTTGCGTGATTTTGACGTCTACGCGAAGCTCTTGAAACGCTCTTTTCAATGATGTAAGTTTCGCATGATTTGGACCTCTGTAGAGGAAGTTACTGATCTCGCAATATGAGTACCTCATCCGAACTTCATCTCTAACGCTCCAGAAACGTTCTTTTTCGCATCCAATCATCTTTGAAACCTGTAACTCTGCAAAACTAAAGCACAACCGGGTTTTGTGTCCTAACACGCCTAGAATGCCTATAAATGCATGTGAAACTTAGACAAACTCTCATAAAAATATAGAGAAAAATATGAGTTATCAGCAGCTCTTCCGGTGTATGACAAGAAGTACAACCGGTAGAGATCAACTCGTCTTCGACCCTGAAATAGAAAGAACTTTACGCTTCGCTCGGAAACAGCAAAGACAGTGGGGAATGACCGAAGAAATGCTGAGAGGAAACAACGCACGAAGAGATCAACCCGAAATGGCCGAAGAGTTGTTGAGAGGGGCCAATGCCCAAGAGGTCCAGCTCAAGCAGCCCCTAGAATGCTTCGAACGTACACACAACCGAAGCATACTCAGTTACTATCATGCATCAACAAGGAGCCCTTGGAAGATTTCGAACTCCTACCGCAATGCATTCAAATGCTCAATAACATGAGTTTCCGTGGGAGACCCAGTGAGGATCCGAACGCTCACCTTACAAACTTCAAGATGAATTGCAAGGCAATCAAGAAGGGATCGGGGATAACCATAGAAGATGTGCTCCTTGAGACTTTTCCCTACTCACTTACGGAGAGAGCTAGAGATTGGCTCTACACTCGAGCCAAATTCCTTCTCGACATGGGATGAGATGGAAGATAAGTTCCTTATGCAATACTACTCCCCCACCAAGACTCAACATGCGAGGAATCGGATCAATGCCTTTGTGCAAGAGGATGGGAAGAACCTTCACGACGTATGGGAACGCTTCAAGGAATATCAAAGAATGTGCCCTCGTCATGGAATGGAAAGAGACTACCTCCTATCCATCTTTATCCATGGTTTGAAGGATGACACTCGGTCTTGGATTGATGCGACATGTGGAGGTGACATTTATGACATCCCTTTCCAAGAGTTAGAAGCGACAATTGCAAAACTGGCCAAAGGACGCAACCATACGTCCAACGAGTTCAGTAGGAGAAGCTCAGTGAAAGGTGATGTGGGAGAGAACGCAGCTCTTAAGGCGGTGCTATCCGACCTTGCCGAGATAAAGATTCAACTCGCCAATGCCAAACAAGTAGTTGCTGTGGAGAACCACAATTTAGCGTAAGTTCAACCGGAAATATACGTGGTTGATCAAGAAGCGGAAGAAGCTAACTATGTCGGACCTAATCAATACACTCACTCGTCTATCCTATACAATCCCGGATTGAGGAACCATCCCAACTTCTCCTACAAGAACACGTCAAATGCGCTAAACCCTCAACCCGCTTTCCAACGGAACAACCAAGGCCCCCCAGGTTTTCAATCGAAGTACCAACAACAAGGCCAAGGGAGTCAAGGCTACCAAGGAAATTCCATTTATAGACCGCAGCAAGCGCAACCCAAGGAGCAAGACCCAGACATCAAGGATATGCTTATGCAAATCCTCCAAGGTCAAAAATCGCAAGGAGTGTCCATTGGGAGCATTGAGAATGAGTAAGTTGCATTCAAGAAATAATTGGATGGAGTGCAGGCTCACTTGAAGATTTTGGACAATCAAGTGGCGCAACTTGCATCATCCTCATTAACGAGACAACAAGGCATACTTCCCGGTAAGAACGAGATGAACTCTCAGGAACATATTAATGCGGTGGAGCTAAGGAGTGGAAAACAACTTCCGGAAATCACTCTTCCGACGGTTGAGAAGACATCACCTCCAAGGCTAACGAGGGAGGAAAAAGGCAAGGGTGTAGAAGAAGACACTCCTAAGGTGCAAGAACAGGAGAAAGAACCAGTCTACATTCCGCCTCCGCCTAAGGTACCCCTGATACTCTTTCCTTCTCGTTTAAAGAAGTTTAATGAGGACAAGCAATTTGGAAAATTTGCGGAAATGCTGAAGAAGATGGAGATTACAATACCTTTCCATGAGGCAATTCTCTAAATGCCCTCATATGCGAAGTTCCTCAAGGATATTTTGACGAAGAAGCGGGTAATTGAAAAAGAAACTGTAGCATTGAGCACCGAGATTAGTGCAGTCATCATCAAGCATGAGCTTTCCCCGAAGATGTCGAATCCGGAAAATTTTTCTATTCCATGCAAGTTGGGGAATATTGAGATTGATAGAGCATTATGCGATCAGATTTTGCAAGTCCAATAACTTCCACTCTACAAGTCTAAATTGTGCGTTCTCTACCTTATTGGAAAGCTCTCTTCAATATCTACGCAAAACACCAAGATGGCACAAATCCGACATTGGAGCAGAAAGTTATGAGCAAATCTGTCAAGCATGTTCGAGTTAAAGAATCGAAACGAACCGTGTTGAATTCAACACGACCGTGTTGTGTCCGTGTTGAAAAAAGTGAAGTTTTGCTCAGAGAATTGACACGGACCATATTGTCATTCGACACGCCGTGTTGATTCAAACGCGCCCGTGTTCAGTCCATGTCTAAAGTGCAGATTTTTAACAGAGAATTGACACGGACCGTGTTGCATTCGACACGGCCATGTTGCATTATGGGAAAACTTCCTATATTGCATCCGGACTTCCGTTTTCAGAATGGGAAGAAGCCTAGCTATCAAGGAAATAAATAGGAGACGACTTGGGCTTTAGAAATCATCGAGAGATCACAAGAGAAGCCAGAGAACTCGAGAGAGAATCAAGACGGAGTTTTCCGGGAGCAGAGATTGAAGAATCGTCGTCGAGAGATCGCTGCGAGTCTTCTTTATCTGTTTCTATGTTTCTTCTTATTGATTTGAACTCGTTTGTTGTTATGGGTAGTGAGTAGTCATTTCACTATAGCTAGGGATTTAACCTTGTAGGGATTTGTTTGGTTTTTATTTTTCGAGACTACGTTATCGATACTCGGCGGTTTAATTGAATTGAGTTTATTGCTTTTGATCTTCTTGGCCTGTTGATTGATTGATCTTAGATTCTGATTTACAACGAGAGTTGGAATTAGATTCAGAAAGAATTCATTGAATGAATTGATTAAGACTATTGAGAGATAGATTAATCGGTTTAGCAACTATGATAGTGATCGTTAATGCGTTTGATATTTTAATCTATTAGGTTGAGAGATCGATAGGTTAAATTATTGGATAGTGGATTTAGGACTTGAGAAAGCCAAATTTGATATTAGAACTTGAGATCCCCGATTAGTGTTCGATATTCGTAGATTCTCCATCCTTTGAAACAATCCCTACGCGTTAAGGTTATCCCGAAGCTACAGTGGTTTAGTTATCTGATTTACTTAGTTTATTTATTGCTTTATTTTCGTTATTCATCTATTTCATCTGCTATTTGCTGATCTGAATCTTAGTCGAGTCTTGTTCTTAGTGTTAACTATTCCCTGTGTTCGACCCTGTTACTACAGTTGATCTGTATCCTTGCGGTATTCGCTGTATCTAGGTTTTTATCACTTGAGCATTATTTCTATACCTAGATTTGCGTTATCAAGTTTTTGGCGCCGTTGTCGGGGAGTAGTTTAGCGCTAGGATAAAGATTCCTTTGAATCTAAATTTTTTTTCTCTTTTCTTTTTTCGTTTCCCTCGATTTCTTGATCTATTCTTTGTGTTTGTTCTACTTTCTGGTGTGCAGGTTTCCGATGTATGACCAGGAGTTCTGGGCCTGACAACCTAGTACCTCTTGATCCTGAAATCGAGAAGTCCGCTAAGCGCAGTCGAAAGAAGAAACGATAGCAAAGAAAGATGGAGGAACGTGCTATAGTTGCTGAGAACAACAATGAC
>NW_010965364.1:18705-21304 GCF_000463585.1 Tarenaya hassleriana | reverse complement strand
ATGATCATAGGTATTGGATACGATCACAGTCATAGGTATTCGTTGGAGAACGGAATACTGGATTGACCCGCATGAGATTGTCACATGGACTAGCGCCATGACTTGAATCTCATATGACGGTTGCATGATTGGATCCTAAGACCTGAGATGTCTACGGAATCCAACATGAGGAGTTGCGTGTTTTGAATACGTCAAGCGTCCTACGTAACAGGAGGACTATAAAGGCGTGTACCAGGTACGAAACGAATCATGTGCTGGATTGTAGATAGTCATGACGGGATTTGTACCTCTCGTAAAAGAGAGAGATATCGCTGGGCCCCTCGTGTGAGCGAGACTGTAGAAATGTGTGGCCGCACTATAGACGAACGTCGTCTATTTCAGACAGTCGAACTCAATGAACGAGAAAGCAGTCGAATCAGATAAGGTGGCTTGTCCATGCCATATATTCGACATATGATATCATGATACAAAAGGATCATCAACCGGAATCATCACTGGCGTTCGTAGGATCACGAACAAACTCTATTCGAGATAGGTAGTCATACTGTCTTGCTAGAGACTGCCTATGACTTGTGTAACCGAAATAAAAGATTTCGGGTTATACTACTATATCGGATGAGCCTACAGGGTCACACACACAGGAAAGGACGAATGCGCGAGAAGAGACGAGAAAATCCCGGTGGAATAGAGGCCAGACCGACCGGTCCAGAAGGTCTGGACCGATCGGTTGAGCCAGTCAAGACCGATTGGTCCCGAGATAACGTGTGACAGCCACACGGTCTGGAAAGTGTTCCAGACCGATCGGTCCGGACCTATGGACCGATCGGTCCAGACCTAAAAAGCTCCGGACCGATCGGTCCAGGCAGACGTCGGGATTTCCTAAAATCGCTCTAATTAGGGTTTTAAGTAGGATAAACTTGGAGGAATGCCTCCTAATTCTCTTGGCACGAGTTTGAGACCCTATTGAGAGGTTTTGAGAGTGAAAAACCTAAGAGAAAGATCCCTGAAACCCTTGCGCAAAGAAAAAAGTGTTCTTCAGTCCTAGCAGACAAGTTCCAGCCGTTGGAATCCTTTCCGCCGTGTGGATACGTGTAGAGGGCAAGGTATTCTTCCTGCCTACAGTGATCGGACGAACACATCAATTGATACAGGCCCCGGATCGATTGAGGTAAGCGTTCTAACGTTTCTACAAGATCATGCATGATAGGTTTTAGGGTTTCATCAAAATTTTTGTTTTACATCCGCTGTGCAAACCCTAGAACTGATCTCTTAGGAATTAGATTCGCTCTTGAGATCCCAAAAAAAACCCAACAGTGGTATCAGAGCCTGGTTGCTCTGCATGATTTTGTTAGAACCTGATCACGCATGTTATAGGATTTGAATTGTTTGAATCCGTGTTTGCTTTGATGCTATGCATGATTTGATTGTGGATCTAGAGTAGATTTTCTGTTCATTTTTGCATAGTGTGCAAGAGCTTCGAATTCTGAGTTCGCAGGCGAAAAAAGAGTCGAATTCGGGTCTGAAACGGGACAAAAACGACAAAAACGAGATCTGATCACGTTTTCGCCTGGACCGATCGGTCTGGTCCTTTGGACCGATCGGTCTAGGGTTTCGCAAGTCGGTTGGACCAAGAGGTCCGGACTGAACGGTCTGCATGCGTAGACTGATCGGTCTGGACCAAGACCGATCGGTTTGGACCATTCCAGACCGAAAGGTCTAGACCGACCTTGACCTGAAGACCGAGCCATGTAGACCGATCGGTCTAGGCCTAGACCGATCGGTCTGGGTCCTGAGGCTTCACCAAAATTTGGTTTTTCGTTTCGGGATCTGATTTCAGCAATCGTTGCTTAAACCGGTCAACTGTGATTCAAAAAAACATGATTCGTTCATTTGAATGATCCATAGTGAATGAATGCATATAACTTAATCAAGATTTTAGATATGCTTGATTGAGTAGGAGCTTAGGGATTGGGATTACATAATCGAATGGATAGTCTATTCGGAGTACAATCGTTGCACAGAAACCGGTTAGACCTAGGAGCTCTACGAGTAAAGCACTTGTCAAGACCTCGATCGTACGTGTCATGGGCCATGCCAAAGCTGGGTGTGCCGTATTATCTTGGTGAGGCAAGATGGAGAAATGGTGGTTCTCATAGCTTGAAAGTAGATGCCTTATCTAAGTGTGGTTTAGAAAATCTCTTATTTATGTAATTCTAAGCGTGTACCTTCCATTACTAGAGCGCATGCCAAGGCATCGATCGTCCGTAACACGGGTCATGCCAAAGCTGATCGTGCCGGATTATCTTTGTGAGGCAGGGTGGGAAATCGTGGTTCCCACAACTTGAATATGGTTTACCTTAGGTTAAGTTGTCAAGTTTGACTTGAGACTTAATGGTATAAATGAGACGAGAATGCAATGATATTCGATATCATAGTCTCACAAAAGATCTAAGAGTCACATTGGATGTGATTGACATTAGATGTCGTACGTCCTGGCATAAAGATAGGTGTAACAATTTATTCTTGTGTGAAATACGGATCTTAGTCCCATATGGAAAATTATTGTAGGGTTAGTTTTCTTTATGGGAATATAGCTTGT
>NW_010965364.1:16474-16986 GCF_000463585.1 Tarenaya hassleriana | reverse complement strand
GCAGAGAACAAAGTGTTCATTGCTAGGAATGCGACTTTTATGGAGCGAGAGTTCGTCTCCAAAAGAGTTAGTGGGAGTAGGATCGAACTTGAGGAAGTTCGAAAGCATGAAGTAGACGCTGAGCCGAGTGAACAAGTTGAAGAAGTTCAACCTGTTACACTGCCGGTTGTGACTCAACCTTTGACGAGTGAACCTCGGAGATCAGACAGGATTCGCCAAGAGCCAAGAGATATGGATTTCTCGGAATCGGGACTCGCCATAGTCTCTGGGTATGTGGTAGGCTCAAAGTCAAATGAATCCAGAAGACCTTCAGAATGAAGCTTCTGGATGCGCTTCTCGTTTATATGGCCTAGACGACAATGCCAGAGGAAGGTCGGGTTTAAGTCATTCGGCTTAAACCGTTTGGTACTCACGCTATAGATTGACCTGCATCTAGACGGTTCGTCATCCAAAACATAAAGGCCATTAATATGGTAACCTTTACCATAAAATAAATCACCTCTATAAATGGA
>NW_010965364.1:12696-14302 GCF_000463585.1 Tarenaya hassleriana | reverse complement strand
ATTAAAATTTTTGTTTTATATCCGCTGCGCAAACCCTAGAATCGATCTCTTAGGAATTAGATTCGCTCATGAGATCCCAGGAAACCCAACACCAACTCCTATCATGCATCAACCGTCCGCCCATTGACAGTTTCGAGCTACCGCCACAGTGCATCACGATGTTCAGTCAGGCGAGCTTATCTCCTGTCTCATGTTGGGAAGCATGGCCCCGAATCTGCAGAGGCAGTTTGAGGGTAAGAGCGTGTTTGATATGATCAATCAGCTCAAGACCATGTTTGAGGAGCTAGCGCATACTGAAAAATACAAGACACTGAAAGCTCTGGTGAAGACGGAGATGCCAAGAGGTAGCTCTGTCAACACCCACATCCTCAACATGAGAGCTCATGTTGAAGAACTTGAGCGTATGGGAGTGAAGCTCGATGGTGACTTGGTTGCAGACTTGATCCTGATGTCATTTCCCGAGGACTATAACCAGTTCGTTATGCAGTACCATATGCACGGGATAACTAAGAGCTTAGCCGAACTGCATGAGATGCTGAAATCGGCCGAGCAGGATATCGTGGTGCCCAAGACTGTGCTTGCTGTTGAGAATAACTCCAGCAAGAAGCGGCGGGGTAAAGCAAAAAAGAAGGTGGCGAAAAAGGCAAAAGTTGCCTCTACGCCTAAGCCTAAGCCCGATAAGGGTGACTGTCATTACTGCGGAGTGTCTGGACACTGGAAGCGTAATTGTCACCTTTACTTGGAGGATCTAAAGGACAAGAAGCTTGGTGAAGCGGATCTGCGCGTCGGAAATGGAGCAAGAGTTGTTGCATTGTGTGTTGGCGTTTATGATTTGCATCTGCCCTCTGGACTTGTTTTAGAACTTAGTAATTATTACTATGTGCCTGCGATTAGCAGAAAAATTATTTCTATTTCATGTCTGGATTTGGATGGTTTTCGATTTGTTATTGAGAACTCGAGTTTGATGATTTATCGAAACTATGTTTACTATGGTAATGGTTATCTAGTGAATGGTTATACGTCTTGAGTGATCAGCCTTCGAACTCAACGTCATGCATCTATAATGTGAGTACTAAACGGTTTAAGCCGAACGATTTAAACCCGACCTTCCTCTGGCATTGTCATCTAGGTCACATAAACGAGAAGCGCATTCAGAAGCTTCATTCTGAAGGTCTTCTGGATTCATTTGACTTTGAGTCTCTTGAATCTTGCGAGTCTTGTTTGATGGGCAAAATGACAAAGCATCCTTTCAAGAGGAAAGGACAGAGAGCGACAAAGTTATTGGATCTGATACATAGTGATGTATGCGGACCAATGAGTTGTCCAACTAGAGGGGGTTATCTGTATTTCGTTACGTTCACTGATGATTTCAGTAGATACGGTTATGTCTATTTGATAAGACATAAGTCTGAAACACTTGAAATGTTCAAGGCTTTCAGAAACGAAGTACAGAACCAGCTTGGCAAGACGATCAAGACACTTCGATCGGATCGCGGTGGCGAGTATATGAGCCAAGAGTTCACTGACTATCTGGTTGATTGTGGTATTGTATCACAATTAACTCCTCCCGGAACGCCACAGTGGAACGGCGTGTCTGAACGGAGGA
>NW_010965364.1:10182-12000 GCF_000463585.1 Tarenaya hassleriana | reverse complement strand
CAAATGTCTGTCCATTTATAGAGGTGATTTATTTTATGGTAAAGGTTACCATATTAATGGCCTTTACGTTTTGGATGACGAACCGTCTAGATGCAGGTCAATCTATAGCTAGAATAAATCACCTCTATAAATGGATAGACATTTGTTCTCAATAACAAATCTAAAACCATCTGAGTCTAAGCATGAAATCGATATAATGTTCTTACTGATAGCAGGAACAAAATAACAATCATGCAACTCCAATACAAGTCCAGAAGGTAAAGTCAGATCGTAAGTCCCGATGGCTAATGCAGCAACCTTTGCTTCATTCCCAACGCGGAGATCTACTTCTCCTTTTGCCAATTGTCTACTTCCTCACAACCCTTGCATATTTTCACAAATATGCGAGGCGCTTCCGGTATCTAATACCCACGACGTAGAAGTAAACAAATTAGCCTCTATAACGAAGACACTAGAAGTCGAAGCTTCTTTAAGCTTCTTCTTCTCCTGATCTTCCAGGTAGAGTCTACAATTTCTGTTCCAATGCCCAACGACATGACAGAAATAACACTATTCTTTTTTGGACTTAGGCTTAGGTTCAATGACAACGCTTGTCACTTTCCACTTGCCCTTGCTCTTGGAACGCTTCCTTTTGCTGGAACTCTTTCCAACAACTACCATTTCACTCTTACCATGACTTTCAGCTCTCTTTTTGGAATGATGCATTCTACTGATCAACTATCAAAGAATCGTCCATGTCCTCTAATCGCTTACGCAATTCCGAGGTCATGTTTCCAAATGTCAAGCTAGACTTGTCCGGATCATCATCCACATGCTTCCAATAAGCATCAATGATCGATCTAGAAGCCATGGTTAGAGTCTTATCCTTCATAAGGATAGATCGCATCGTTAACTTCGGTACAATACCGGTTAACGCTATATCCTACAAAAAAAGACAAAACAGAACGAAAACACATCTACATGCAGATTCTATCAATGATCTACTACCAGCTAGTCCATCATCAATCAGTGTCAATCTATCTATGATCCACTACAAGCTAGTCCAACATCAAACAATGACAACATAGATGCAAAGATGAGCTATATTCCCATAAAGAAAACTAACCCTACAATAATTTTCCATATGGGACTAAGATCCGTATTTCACACAAGAATAAATTGTTACACCTATCCTTATACTATTTAGGTAGACATCTAAATCCGTATTTCACACAAGAATAAATTGTTACACCTATCCTTATACTATTTAGGTAGACATCTAATGTCAATCATATCCAATATGTGTTGGTTTAGTGCTCTATGATGTACTATTCATGAGCTTTATTTAGATACATTCGATGTATTGATACTTTCTATAGTTTTATGAGAGTATTTGATTCATTACATGTTCTTGCATACTAGATCTGTTATGAAATCCATGTATCATTATGAATGATACTAAACTCCCTAGTCTTGTGTCGTTATGGGAATAACGACATAATAAGACTAGTATGATGTGTGATTGATGATCATAGAGATGATCATAAGTATCAGATACGATCACAGTCATAGGTATTCGTTGGAGAACGGAATACTGGATTGACCCGCATGAGATTGTCACATGGACTAGCGTCATGACTGGAATTTCATATGGCAATTCCATGATTGGATCCTAAGACCTGAGATATCTACGGAATCCAACATGAGGAGTTGCGTGCTTTGAATACGTCAAACGTTCTGAGTAACAGGAGAACTATAAAGGCGTGTATCAAGTACGAAACGAATCATGTACTGGATTATAGATAGTCAAGACGGGATTTGTACATCTCGTAAAAGAGA
>NW_010965364.1:7630-7877 GCF_000463585.1 Tarenaya hassleriana | reverse complement strand
GGTTGACATTAGATGTCTACCTAAATAACATAAGGCTGAGTGTAAAAACTTGTTCTTATGTGAAATACGGATCTTAGTCCCATATAGAAAATTATTGTAGGGTTAGTTTTCTTTATGAGAATATAGCTCGTCTTTGCATCTAAGAGCCGTCAAGGATGCTTGGCAGAAGCATCAGACTGACGACAATGAGATCTCCTGTCTCATGTTGGGAAGCATGGCCCCGAATCTGCAGAGGCAATTTGAGGGG
>NW_010965364.1:6578-7506 GCF_000463585.1 Tarenaya hassleriana | reverse complement strand
AATGATATTTGATATCATGTCTCATAAAGGATCTAAGAATCACATTGGATGTGATTGACATTAGATGTCTACCTAAATAGCATGAGGATAGGTGTAACAATTTATTCTTGTGTGAAATACGGATCTTAGTCCCATATAGAAATTTATTGTAGGGTTATTTTTCTTTATGGGAATATAGCTCATCTTTGCATCTGTGTTGTCATTGTTTGATGATGGACTAGCTGGTAGTAGATCATTGATACAATCTGCAATTTTGTTTTGTTCGTTCTGTTTTGTCTCTTTTGTAGGACATGGCGTCAACCGGTAGCGTACCGAGTTTGATGATGCGATCTATCCTTGAGAAGGATAAATTGACTGGGACGAACTTTTTAGACTGGTATCGTAACTTGAGAATAGTTCTCAAGCACGACAAGAAGTCATACGTCCTGGAAGGGGCTCTACCACCAGAGCCTGCGACCAATGCCACGAGAGCCGTCAAGGATGCTTGGCAGAAGCATCAGACTGACGACAATGAGATCTCCTGTCTCATGTTGGGAAGCATGGCCCCGAATCTGCAGAGGCAGTTTGAGGGGAAGAACGTGTTTGATATGATCAATCAGCTCAAGACCATGTTTGAGGAGCTAGCGCGTACTGAAAAGTACAAGACGCTGAAAGCTCTGGTGAAGACGGAGATGCCGAGAGGTAGCTCTGTCAACACCCACGTCCTCAACATGAGAGCTCATGTTGAAGAACTTGAGCGTATGGGAGTGAACCTCGATGGTGACTTGGTTGAAGACTTGATCCTGATGTCATTACCCGAGGACTATAACCAGTTCGTGATGCAGTTCCATATGCACGGGATGACTAAGAGCTTAGCCGAACTGCATGGGATGCTGAAATCGGCCGAGCAGGATATCGTGGTGCCCAAGACTGTGCTTGCTGTTGAGAA
>NW_010965364.1:3852-6127 GCF_000463585.1 Tarenaya hassleriana | reverse complement strand
CCCCGTGTTACGACGATCCGTATCCTTGCGGTGAGTTGTGAATCGGGTATAAATTCTAGACTCGGTACACACGTATCATTTAGTATCATTCATAATGATACATGGATTTCATAACAGATCTAGCATGCAGGAACATGTAATGAACAAAATACTCTCATAAAAAAAAACAAACGCCGCAGTGGAATGGCGTGTCTGAACGGAGGAACCGAACACTGTTAGACATGGTTCGGTCTATGATGAGTCAGACAGATCTTCCGAAGTCCTTCTGGGGCTATGCTTTAGAGACCGCCGCGTACCTGCTGAATAGGAGTCCAACGAAGTCGGCTGAAACGACGCCATATGAGATATGGACGGGGAAGCGTCCCGTGTTATCGTTTGTCAGAATTTGGGGTTGTGACGCTTATGTGAAGCGTCAGATGACTGATAAGTTATCCTCCAAATCTGATAAGTGTTTATTTGTAGGCTACCCTAAGGAAACTAAGGGTTACTACTTCTACATTCCGGCAGAGAACAAGGTGTTCATTGCTAGGAATGCGACTTTTATGGAGCGAGAGTTCGTCTCCAAAAGAGTCAGTGGGAGTAGGGTCGAACTTGAGGAAGTTCGAGAGCAGCAAGTAGACGCTGAGCCGAGTGAGCAAGTTGAAGAAGTTCAACCTGTTTCACTGCCCGCTGTGACTCAACCTTTGACGAGTGAACCTCGGAGATCAGGCAGGATTCGCCAAGAGCCAACGAGATATGGATTTCTCGTGACTGGGAATGAGGAACTCATGTTATTAGAACATGACGAGCCTACCACATACCCAGAGGCTATGTCGAGTCCGGACTCCGAGAAGTGGCGCGAGGCTATGAAGTCCGAGATGCAATCCATGTCAGACAACCAAGTATGGACTCTGGTTGATGCTTCTGAAGGGATAAAACCCATCGGATGCAAGTGGATCTTCAAGAAGAAGACCGACATGGATGGCAATGTGCACACGTATAAGGCACGACTTGTGGCGAAAGGATTCCGTCAGATTCATGGTATTGACTATGATGAGACCTTTTTCGCCCGTAGTTATGCTGAAGTCCATCAGGATCCTACTTGCCATAGCCGCATATTATGATTATGAGATATGGCAAATGGATGTCAAGACCGCGTTCCTTAACGGGAATTTGACCGAGGATGTGTACATGACACAACCCGAAGGTTTTGTCGATCCGAGGAACCCGAGGATGGTGTGCAAGCTTCAGAGGTCCATTTATGGACTGAAGCAGGCTTCGAGGAGCTGGAACCTTCGATTTGATGAGACAATCAAAAGGTTTGGTTTCTCACAGAACGAAGACGAGTCATGTGTTTACAAGAAGGTTAGTGGGAGCACAGTAGTTTTTCTGGTGCTGTATGTGGATGACATTCTCCTTATAGGGAATGACGTTCCTACCTTGCAAGACGTTAAGTCTTGGCTAGGAACGCAGTTTTCTATGAAGGACCTAGGAGAAGTGGCCTATATTCTAGGCATCAAGATCTATAGAGATAGATCGAGGCGTCTTCTAGGATTGTGTCAGAGTACTTACATCGATAAGGTCTTGAAACGGTTCAAGATGCAAGATTCCAAGAAAGGAACCTTACCGATGAGCAGTGGCACAGTTCTCTGCAGGAGTCAGTGTCTACGACACCTGATGAGTGAGAACGCATGGACCGGATTCCATATGCTTCAGCAATTGGATCCATCATGTATGCCATGCTTTGTACTCGACCGGATGTACCCTACGCGTTGAGCATTACGAGTAGATACCAGTCAGATCCAGGTGAGTCGCACTGGATCGCCGTCAAGAACATCCTAAAGTACTTGAGAAGGACTAAGGATGTATTCTTGGTATATGGTGGGTCGGAAGACGAGCTCGCTGTAAGAGGTTACACCGATGCTAGTTTCCAGTCAGACCCGGATGACTACAGATCGTAGTCTGGCTATGTTTTCTGCTTAAACGGAGGCGCTGTTAGCTGGAAGAGTTCCAAGCAGGCGACCGTTGCAGATTCTACTACAGAAGCTGAGTATATTGCAGCGTCTGACGCATCAAAGGAAGCTGTTTGGATCAGGAAGTTTGTTGGCGACTAGGGTGTCATTCCAAGTGCTGATAGCCCCATTGCTTTGTATTGTGACAACAATGGAGCGATCGCACAAGCGAAAGAACCCAGATCCCATCAACGATCCAAACACATACTCACACGATTTCACCTTATCAGGGAGATTATAAACAGAGGAGACGTGCACATTTGCAGAGTGTCGACAAATGACAA
>NW_010965364.1:0-1897 GCF_000463585.1 Tarenaya hassleriana | reverse complement strand
ACACACTTAGCATTACATAAACAAGGGATTTTCGAAACCACACTTAGATCAAGCATCTACTTTCAAGCTATGAGAACCACCATTTCTCCATCTTGCCTCACCAAGATAATACGGCACACCCAGCTTTGGCATGGCCCATGACACGTACGATCGAGGCCTTGACAAGTGCTTTACTCGTAGAGCTCCTAGATCTAACCGATTTCTGTGCAACGATTGTACATATCAAGGATCAACAATTATTCCTTGATCAGATGTATTACATAATCCGAATAGACCATCCATTCGATTATGTTATCCCAATCCCGGAGCTCCCACTCAATCAAGCATATCTAATATCTCGATTAAGTTACATGCATTCATTCACTATGAACCATCCATAAGAATAAATCATGTCTACTTGAGTCACAGTTGATCAGATTAAGCAACCATTGCACAATCGGATCAGAAAATGAAAAATCTCGGAGTCTGAATCGGATCAGAAAACGAAAAATCTCGGATTCTGGGTCTTGGACCGTCCGTTCTGGATGTAGAACGGACGGTCTACGTATGAGAACGGACGGACCACGTGTTTCTGCAGACCAGACGGTCTAGACACTCTGGAACGGACGGTCCACAGTCTCAGAACGGACGGTCCAGACCTTTCGGTCTATCCTCAGTCCGTCACCCTTGGTCCGTCCGGTCTGGTAAACGCAGAACGGACGGTCTAGGGTTCGATCATGTGATCAGATCACGTTTTTCGCGTTCTCGGCCCCGTTCAGACCCGAAACCGATCCGAATTCGGCTGTTGACCCAAAATTCGAACTCCTGCACTCTATGCAACATGAAATATGCAATCTGCACTAGATTCAATCATCAAACATGCATAGAAATCAAAGCAAACATGGATTCAAACAATTCAAATCCTAAAACGTGCGTGATCGGGTTCTACGAAATCAAAACAGAGCAACCAGGCTCTGATACCACTGTTGGAAAACCGGAACCTGGAACGGACGGTCCGGAATTGCACGTGCACCGTCCATTCGAGTAAGCAGAACGGACGGTCTACGTTTAGTGCGGACCGTCCGTTCTATCATCATAGAACGGACGGTCTGCGTGTTGTCATGGACCGTCCGTCCGTTCTCCTTCCCAGAACGGACGGACCACGCATCCGGACCGTCGGGTCTCGACCCGTCCGACTCGGTTTACCGTCGTTTTCTCTCGTGCATTTGTCCTTTCCTGCGTGTGTGACCCTGTATGCTCATTCGACATAGCAGTATAACCCGAAATCTCTATTTCGGATATAC
The DNA here is from genome assembly GCF_000463585.1 of Tarenaya hassleriana. Taxonomy (NCBI): domain Eukaryota; kingdom Viridiplantae; phylum Streptophyta; class Magnoliopsida; order Brassicales; family Cleomaceae; genus Tarenaya; species Tarenaya hassleriana. The sequence goes on along the minus strand of NW_010965364.1, from coordinate 614 downwards.
AAGTCATAGGTGGTCTCTAGCAAGACACTATGACTACCTATCTCGAATAGAGTTTGTTCGTGATCCTTACGAACGCCAGATATGATTCCGGTTGATGATCCTTTTGTATCGTGATATCATATGTCGAACATAAGGCATGGACAAGCCACCTTATCTGATTCGACTGCTTTCTCGTTCACTGAGTTCGACTGTCAGAAATAGACGACGTTCGTCTATAGTGCGGCCACACATTTCTACAGTCTCGCTCACACGAGGGGGCACAACGATATCTCTCTCTTTTACGAGAGGTACAAATTCCGTCTTGACTATCTACAATCCAGCACATGATTCGTTTCGTACCTGATACACGCCTTTATAGTTCTCCTGTTACGCAGAACGTTTGACGTATTCAAAGCACGCAACTCCTCATGTTGGAGCACGCACTCCTCATGTTGGATTCCGTAGATATCTCAGGTCTTAGGATCCAATCATGGAACCACCATATGAGATTCAAATCATGACGCTAGTCCATGTGACAATCTCATGCGGGGCAATCCAGTATTCCGTTCTCCAATGAATACCTATGACAGTGATCGTATCCAATACCTATGATCATCTCTATAATCATCAATCAC
>NW_010965363.1:0-1432 GCF_000463585.1 Tarenaya hassleriana | reverse complement strand
TATATACAGATTCAAGCAGACTAAGAATTCCATACATTAAATTAAATAAACAATAATAATAATATATCGTCCGGGGTAAAAAAAAAGGTGCGGGAGGAGGAGGGTGCAGAAAACGTGGTTATTATAGAGCGCCACGTGGCATGTACATGTTAATGTTTATAAGCCAAGCCTACCCCAGCTCGCGGGGTTTCCAACAGTCTTCTTATTTAGTCCATTATTAACTAATGATAATATTAATTACTCCAACATGACAAACAACCCACCTACAAATTCGGTAAATCATGCATGCATCTACTGCTAATCAATTCATCTCATATATATATATATATATATATATTCTTATATATATAGATTAAAGAAAAAAAATCACGATGTTAACTTTTTCCCAATACTCATATATATATAGTGGTGTGCATCATATATAATGATTTGGTGTATATATAGAAAAAAAAATACATAAATAATAAATAGATTCCTGCAAAATAGAGTAGTCCACCAAATGATATGAGATGATATGCCCACCATATCACGCAATACAATACTCTAATACGTAATGTTCATTTTGAAAATGGTAATAAATTAGAAATGTTGTAATATATTGCTACTTAAATATATATTTGGATTGGTTTAGATTTTTTTTTTTGGGTCGCGGTTTCCTTTTCTAGAACATAAAATTTATAATTTTTATTTTTTAATGTTGGACAAAATCGTATAAAAATATTAATTTTACTTGATTTATTTCTTATTTTAAGTCTTCAATATGATATGTTGAACAAAATAACAAAATTTTATCCCCATCTTTTCGATTTTTTGTGTCTTCTTCTCCATCCGTCGATTTCTTAATTACACCAATTTAATTGACGGTTTTATTTGGTATTGTATTTAATCTCTTGCTCATGAATTATAGAATTCAAGACTACATAATTCTTTAATTGATTCGGCTTGCCAATTTATTTCCGAAGAAGTAATTGCAGGGGTATTGACGTAATAATGGCGAACAACGGGCCTTGACTGTAACGCCTCCTCTACTTAAATACACAAAGTCCATTCGCATTTCACTCCCGTTCAAGGTCGATTCAGTCCCCGCCGAGTTCGACTCGGAGATTTTCCCAGAAACTAAAGACAACCCGGGAAATTTTCTATACGATTACTTTCGCTCTCTCTCTTCCTTCTGGATCGAAAAATCTCTTCTCTGTGCTCAAACTTGATTCGAAGAAAGAGATAACGAGACGAAGAAGATGGCATCCGAGCTGATGTACCGGCGATACGAGACGGACCAGCCTTCCGTCGACGCTTACTACCCGAAACCCATTAAGCCATGGTTCTTCGTGACTCGTTCCATCCGTTACATGCTCCGGGAACAGAGGCTTGTCTTCGTCCTCGTCGGCATTGCCATTGCCACCTTGGGTTTCACCATTTTCCCTCGCTCCAC
>NW_010965362.1:0-1432 GCF_000463585.1 Tarenaya hassleriana | reverse complement strand
GGACGCAAAACGGCTTTAGCGATACGATTAGGAAACTGTTCGGTTTAGGTCATTTTTTTTTTTCTCTCTTTCGTTCCATTTGATCTTCACCTTTTCTTGTCGTTGTTCTATTCGTTTTTGTACGCAGGATTTCTCCGGTGTATGACAAGGAGTGCTGGGTCAGAAAACCTAGTTCCTTTCGATCCTGAAATCGAGAAAACCGCTAAACAAAACCGAAAACAACACCGAGAAAAGATGGCAGAACACGGCGTTGTACCCATACCCGGAGATGTGCATATAAATGAAGAAACCTTTGCGCAGTACAATGCCCCGAAACACACTGAGCTCATGTCTGGCATACGAATGCCAGAGGTTGACATGACAAGATTCGAGCTCACTCCCGCCACTATCCAAATGTTGAGCGCCATGGCCTTCCGGGGTAGGCCAAATGAAGATCCCAACGCGCACCTCACGAGGTTCAAGATGATGTGCCGGTCCATCAAGAGAGCCGATCAGGTAACCGAAGATGCAATCCGCCTGATCGCTTTCCCATGGACGTTGATCGACGCAGCGCTCGACTGGCTCTATGAACTCGAACCGGATTCCATTCATACATGGAACCAACTAGAGAGCCAGTTCATGCAACGCTTCTTCTCCCCACATCGCACTCAAGCTGCTTTGAACAGTATTCACTCGTTCAAGCAAGACCACGGGGAGAGTCTGCACGAAGCGTGGAAAAGATACAAGGGTTACCAAAAATCGTGCCCTCACCACGGCCTCGACAAGAACTACCTGATCAACACGTTCATCAGAGGTCTACGGCCGGATACCCGGACATTGATCCGAGCCGCCTGCGGAGGAAGTATTTCTCACATGTCCTTCACGGATCTTGAGCAACACATTGATCAAATGGCGAGAGAAGAAGATTCTCCACTGGAGTCCGTAAGAGACATGCCCAGGAAAGATAGCGACGCTAAGCTGCAACTGGTGCTAGACGAGCTCACCGCGCTAAAGACAAAACTCGCTAATGCAAGCTTTGTCTCATCCACTAGCACATCAGGTGTGCAGCAAGGCGAACTTGCTTTGTACGCTGTTGACGAAGGGATAGAAGATGTGAATTATGTCGCCAACAACCCCTATTCCAACACGTACAACCCAGGGTATAGGAACCACCCGAATCTCTCCTGGAGGAACAACAACGTCCTGAACCCTCCGCAAAATAATTATCGGCCAGTGCAGAACCAGAACCAGCGGATTCCACCAGGGTTCGCCTTTCAGCCGCGGGCCCCACCAATGCAGAATCAAGGGCCGATTCAGAACCAACCATACAGACCTCCGGTTCAGACTTTTCGAGCACCTACACCTCCTACGCCACAACAAGACGGTGACTCAGAGATCAAGGCAATGTTAGCACAATTGCTACAAGGACAAAAGACGCAAGAAACTGTGTTAC
>NW_010965361.1:0-1433 GCF_000463585.1 Tarenaya hassleriana | reverse complement strand
CAGATTCTTTCAAATCCAACTTTTTTTATATATATAGATTCTTCAGAAAAACTGTACTTTGAGATTATACGTGCTCTAGGGTTATACTAAAAGAAGCCCGTCTTTTATTTGGGCCTTCTGTAGGCCCATCAACATTTTTGCTCAAGGCCCATTACAACTCATCAAAGCATGTGATGTAAGCTAAGCTTCAAGGAAAATCATGTTTTAAAAAACAGAGATCTTTTACATACATACACATGTATATGTGTAAACATGCATACATCATGTTTCAAAGAGACCCTGTACATACATACATACATATGTATATGTATCATATTTCAAAGAGACCTTGTACATACATACATGCATGAATGCAAGCATATATATATATATATATATATATATCAGGTGCAAGGGACAAAACAACACACGAAGAAAACTTTAAAGTTACATAAACTTCCACCACTTCCAACAAACTTTTAAGTTGGAACAGTTTTGGTTTAGAGTCACTGTCGGAAACCGATTTGGTTGAGAGCCTCAGAGATATGCTTCATAGTCGGCCTCTTCTCAGGGCTACTACTAACGCACGCCATTGCTATCTTCAACACTGAGATGATCTCCTCTTCCACTTCCTCTGCATTGTCCTCCTCCAAAGACCGATCCAATATATCCGCCATCTCCTTCTTCTCCTCGATACACATCTGAATCCATTGAACAATACCCATTTCAGAATTTCCCACGCTAACAACCGGTAACCTTCCGGTTATCATCTCGAGTAAAATCACACCGAACGAGTAAACATCCCATTTCTGAGACGGTTTAACTGCTTTCATGGCTTCTGGCGCTTGATAGTACGATCCCAGTTTGGATGCTCGGTCTTGTGATTGCTCATCGGTTACCACTCTGTTTGATTCTGAGGTCGGGGATCCTACAGCGATGTTGGAGAGACGGACAAGTCCAAAATCAGATATATGAGGCTCCATATCGTGCCCGAGAAGAATATTGCTCGGTTTGAAAGATCCATGAACGTACTTCTTGGGGCTGAACTGATGAAGATAGACCAACCCTCTTGCTATTCCCTTGATAATCTTCATTCTAACCGGCCAAGACAGTGGCTTGAATGCCACCCTTCCTAAAATCATATCCAAAAAACCGTAAAAGGAAATACACAGATTATATAGTTTTCAGGGTTATCTAAGGTATCGAGGGTTTTTACCGTGGATTGCATTGGCAAGACTTCCATTAGGTATGTAGTCATAGATGAGAAGCTTCTCCTCCACGGACCAATAATAAGCTCTGAGATTTACAATGTTTGGATGCCTCAGCTCTCCAATGGCTTCAACTTCTGTCTGAAACTCCTTATACCTTTGAGATCCTCCTCCTCCCAATCTCCTTACAGCGACAGTTAACCCGTCTTCAAGGACAACCTTGTACACAACCCCATTCCCGCTCTT
>NW_010965360.1:0-243 GCF_000463585.1 Tarenaya hassleriana | reverse complement strand
TCATTACTGCGGAGTGTCTGGACACTGGAAGCGTAATTGTCACCTTTACTTGGAGGATCTGAAGGATAAGAAGCTTGGTGAAGCTTCTGCCTCGGGTATTCATGGAGCCGACTTTTGGCCGAAAAGAGAGAGTTTTTGGAGATCCAAAAACGAGTTCTAAGTCTCGAGATTTCTCGGTGCATATATCGAATAGAGATTCGAGTCCTAGCAGACAAGTTCCAACCGTTAGAATCCATCCCGTGG
>NW_010965359.1:0-1437 GCF_000463585.1 Tarenaya hassleriana | reverse complement strand
TCGGGGATTGAATGATAGTTTTTCAAGTTCAAGGTTTATTTGTATATATTTTTGCAAGTTGAAGGTTTTTTTTAGGGGTTTTACCCTAATAAATATATGCCCAACGATCAATTTGTCTTTGAATTTGTCAACGTCTTTTGCATCGGTGGAGGCTTGTATTACAACATCATGTGTAAGGAAAAAAGTTTCAACCAAAGTTTCATCACAAATAACTAAAAATATAGATAATACGCTTATTCAATCTACAAAGTTTATTAAGTAATAAAATATAGAGATATACTTTTTCATCCAAAAGGAGCATGTCCAAACTGATCAACATACCATTATGTTTGGTGTTCTTCGATTCCCAAAAACGGATTAAACGGACAACTATTTACCTCCGACTATGATTTCTGTCTAGTTCATCCAATGTGGGATAACCAATTTTTTTCTAAACCGAAGATTATGGAAAAAAAATGAGTACGATTAATCTTTGGTTGTGCTATATGGAAATGAAGTTATATAAAAATCCAAGGAAACAGGAAAAATATATATTAAGCATTCGAATCTGACATTGAAAACATAAAATTTATTATAATTATTTTACGTGTTCCATAGGTTATGGAAAAAAAATGAGGTATATACCATAAACGTGAGAAAAATTCTCACATACTCAAAACGTGTTCCATAGGTTATGGAAAAAAAATTCTCATATATATCATACAATAACTTACATATAAATCCATAGAAATGAGCAGCTACTTACCCCACATACTCAAACTAATTTAGATAAAAATTCAAAAAAAAAAATCAGCATACGTGTCCAAGTTTAGTATTCATTCCTTGATTTTCCAAAAAATAATTTTTTTTTATAGATAAAACAACGTAAGATTAGAAAGAAAAATTTTGTGCTTCTACATTTTGTTTATAACAAACATCATTTTATAGACAATTTCAAAAATAAATACATTGAATTTGTTCAAAAAGAATTGATTAAAACTAATACATTTGATCAGATTAAAATTAATTGGATATGGATGAATATTGATCCATGTACGTGCATAGTATTGCCTGCATTAACTTGTTTTTAAATACATGGTATCTATATGGAGAATTAATGAAATTATAGTAACTCTTGATATTCATTTATCTCTTAATATTGATCCCTGTACGTGTATAGTCTTCATTATTAAACTCTCATTCAATTCATTAGTTAATTACCTAATTATAACCCTTAGGATTCCAAAAAAAAAGGACACATGTCATGCTCCCGTCAAATGAAACTGTACTTTTATATATATGATAGATAGATTTATTTATTTCCTCCCATATTTTCCATAAGTGACTGTTGATATGTTAGATGTTTGTTTGAAGGTCTATTTTTGTACTTTTGCTAGAGGATTATTATTATTATTATTATTATTATTATTATTATTATTATTATTATTATTATTATTA
>NW_010965358.1:195705-197185 GCF_000463585.1 Tarenaya hassleriana | reverse complement strand
ACCCTAGAATCGATCTCTTAGGAATAGGATTCGCTCATGAGATCCCAGGAAACCCAACAAAGGGTTCGTGTAACGCTCAAGTAAACATATGAGGATAAGTACTACGCATCTTTGTCTCGGGTTCCCAGGTCATGTCTGAGACCCCTTGGCTCCGCCACAAGACCTTCACGAGTGGCACCTCCTTCATCCGTAGCTTCTTGACCTTCCGGTCCACTTTCTGCAGCAGCCTCGTTGATTGCTGCGAAATCTGTTTCGAAAATCTGATTGAAATTCTTTGAAAACCTGTTCGAGAAATGATTGGACGAGTTTTGATCAAGCTATGCCCAACTCCGGCGGCAATCCAAGACGGTATGCAACAGCTCCCACTCTCGCGACCACGGGGTAAGGTCCGATGTATCGCGGTTTCAGCTTCCCGCTTTGCCCGAACCTCGCATGACCTCGCATCGCCTGTACTCGGAGAAAGGCATAATCTTCGACCTCAAGCGCGAAGTCTCGTCTTCGCTGATCGGCATACGACTTCTGCCGATCCTACGCCGTCTTCAGATGGGTGCGAATCCTTCGTATCACCTAGGAGGTCTCCTCCATGACCTCCGGCCCGAACTCTCGGCGCTCGCCGATCTCCGTCCAGCATAACGGTGTCTTGCACGGTCGCCCGTACAAGGCCTCGTATGGAGATACTCCGATACTCGTGTGGTGACTGTTGTTGTACGCAAACTCGCACAACGTCATGTACTGGTCCCACAGAGCTCCCCACTCCAGAATACAAGCTCTGAGCATGTCCTCCAAAGTCTGTATAGTCCGCTCCGACTGACCGTCTGTCTGAGGATGATATGCCGTACTAATCTTGAGCTTCGTCCCCTGCCTCCTGAATCGCCTTCCACAAACGGGATGTAAATCGGGCGTCCCTATCCGATATGATCTCGTTCGGAACTCCATGAAGACGTACGATCTCATCAATGTAAATCTGCACCAACCACCCGATCGGATACTCCTGACGGATAGGAATGAAATGGGCGGATTTGGTTAGTCGATCTACGACTACCCAAATGGCGTTCTTCTTGCTCGGCGTGAGGGGTAATCCGACCACGAAATCCATGGCAATCGAATCCCACTTCCACTCTGGAATCTCCAACAGCTGTAGCTTGCCCCCCGGCATCTGTCGCTCTGCCTTTACTTGCTGACAAGTGAGGCACCTCGCTACGTAATCCGCTACATCTCTCTTGACCCTTGGCCAAGTATACCACTGGCGTAGACCCTGATACATCTTGCTCGTCCCCGGATGTATCACCAATCTCGACTGGTGTGCCTCAGATAGAATCTCCTGTCTCAACTCTGTGTCGTCAGGCACACATAGTCGGTTCCCCAGCCGTAGCGCTCCCTGCTCATTGATATGATAGCCCTTGAGGCTATATTCCTCGATATGATCCATGTACCGGGCGAGTAAAGGATCGCCGCGTTGTCCCATAACCACGCGCTCTAT
>NW_010965358.1:195104-195425 GCF_000463585.1 Tarenaya hassleriana | reverse complement strand
TAGGTCAAGCTCTTATGGTCCGTGTTGAGCTTAACCTTCTCCCCGTACAGATATGATCTCCAAATCTTCAGCGCGTGAACTACTGCTGCTAACTCCATGTCATGAGTCGGGAACTCCATGTCATGCTTCTTCAGCTGCCTCGACGCATAAGCGATTACGTGTCCCTCCTGCATCAACACGCATCCGAGTCCATGTTTGGACGCGTCAGTGTATACCTCATAGAGCATACCCGGTCATGGCAATGCCAGGATCAGAGCTGATGTCAACCTCTGCTTCAACTCTCTGAAGCTCTCCTCGCACTCAGTCGTCCAGTCAAACCTG
>NW_010965358.1:192357-195033 GCF_000463585.1 Tarenaya hassleriana | reverse complement strand
GCTAGTCCCAGAAAACTCCTGACTTCCGTCGCAGAAGTCGGAGACTGCCACTCCATGACGGCCTCGATCTTGGCTGGATCGACCTGAATACCCTGGGCTGATACCACATGTCCCAGGAACCCAATCTCCTGTAGCCAAAAGCTGCACTTGCTGAACTTAGCGTATAGCCGATTCTCTCGCAGCCTCCACAGTATCTTCCGCAGATGCTCCTCATGCGTCTGCAGATCCGGTGAGTAGATGAGAAGGTCGTCGATGAAGATGATGACAAACTCATCTAGATAGTCCACGAACACGCGGTTCATCAGCTGCACGAAAACCGCAGGCGCGTTCGTGAGCCCGAATGGCATAATCACGAACTCGAAGTGTCCATATCTCGTCCGGAACGCCGTCTTCTGCACGTCATCCTCCTTGACCCGAATCTGATGAAATCCGGATCGTAAATCTATCTTCGAGAACCACTGGGCTCCCTGTAGCTGGTCCAGTAACTCATCAATCCTCGGTAACGGGTACCGATTCTTGATGGTTACCTGGTTGAGCCCCCGGTAATCAATGCACAAGCGCATACTCCCGTCCTTCTTCTTCACGAAGAGTACTGGTGCTCCCCACGGTGAAACGCTAGGGCGGATGAAACCCTGCTCCACCAACTCGTTCAGCTGTTTCTTCAGCTCGGCCATCTCCGTAGGTGCCATCCGGTACGAAGCCTTGGAAATAGGCTCAGTACCCAGTAGCACGTCTATGCCGAAGTCAACCTCTCGACCAGGTGGTAATCCCGACAGGTCGTCGGGAAATATATCTGGGAATTCCCGGGCAACCGGCGTATTCTCCAGTCTCCTCTCTGACTCCTGTATAGCCGTAATAACTATTAGGAAAGCCTCGTTGCCCTTCCTGATCATCTTCTCGGCTTTCAGTGCCGAGATGATCGGGTCCGTTGCTGGCGCTCCTCTACCCCTGAACTGAATCCTCCGAAATCGTCCGCAAACCAGATCGTCCTCTTGGGACAATCAATGTAGGCCTGATACCTCATCAGCCAATCCATACCCAATATAATGTCGAATCCCCCGATGGGTACCACAATGAAATCTGCGGCTAATAGGCGACCGCAAACCTCGAGGGGCACCCTTCGCAGGATCCCGTGCACTGCTAATGTGTCTCCCATACACACGGTGAAATCGCTTCTCGGTTCGATCTCCCCTGTCTCTAGTCTCACTGCTACCTCCGACTCATGAAACTATGGGTTGCCCCGGTATCGAATAGTGTGTAACATGCAACCCCATAGATGTATAGAGTACCTGCGATCGCGGCAGCCTCGGGCTCCATCAGGGTGAGCCTCCTCCTCTTCTTCCTCCTGGATCCCCTGCTCAGCACCGAGAGCGTAAACTCTCGGGGCAGCTCCAGTCCTCGCTGGGGGTCGGGGCGGTCGGTCCACCTGGCCCGGTGGTCGAGCTGGTCTCGGTGCAACGGCCAGTGGTCCCGTAGGCCTCATCGGATAACGTGACGCAATGTGTCCGGGCTGGTCACAACGATAGCATACCACTGGTCCCCTTGCCGCCGGTGGTGGTGGTGCACGAACAGCCGGCGCCTTGCCCTTGTCACGCGGATCGCTGGCCCGAATGTTCTTCCCCGATGAACACGTGCCGAAGCATTTCCTGAAAGGGCTCCGCTCACGAGTCTTCCCTTCCTTCTTCTCCCGCTCTCCACGCTCCACCTTCTCCAGCTGGGGATCGACTCAGCGTCGGGTACTCCTGGATCTCGATCTTCCTCCGCAGGTAAGGTCGGAGTCCAGCAATGAACTTCTGGATCCTCGACGCCTCGGTGGGTACCAGATGCCCTCCATACATCAGAAGGCGGGTGAACTCCGCCTCGTACTCACTGACCGTCATGTCTCCCTGCTGCAACATGAGGAACTCGGTCATGCGGTACTCATGGTCCTGCCTCCGGAAATACTTCGCCTCGAACTCCTGTCGGAACTCCTCCCAGGTGAAACGGTGTCCCGCTGGTGCCTCCTGCACCACCTTCGCCCACCAATGTCGGGCCTGGCCCGACAGGTGATGGCTCGCAATCATAGCCCGGTACTGGTACGGGCACTGCAGATACTCCAAGTCCTGAGAGATCTCGGTGAGCCACTCCTCCGCAGCTTCCGGTCTCACCGATCCCTCGAACCGCGGGGTACGCATCGCCCGCAGCTCCTTGACGATGGGGAGGTATCCCGTCATCGCAACAGGTATCGGCGGCTGGTGAAAGTCCTCCTCTCTCAGCTCTGGGTCTCTCACGGGGGTGGTGGTGCGTGGGTAGCCAGGTGTTGCCACACGGTATCCTGGAACTGCCGAAACTCAGCCCTCCAGCTCTCGTCTCCCGGGTTAGGCGGTGGAACCTGATCGGGAATGTCGTCAGCCCTCGCTGCAAGCCTAGCACGTCGTGGCGCCATTTCACTGCACCACATTAAGACAGTTTAGCAACTGATGACCGATACTGCATCATCAATGTACGGACCTCGGACAAGAGGATTTTCTTCGGACATGGTTTGAAAACATTTTTCGCATAAAACCGTTGGGTAATGAGCACGATTCCTTCCCGAGGAAAGAACGTGGCTCTGATACCAAAAGTTGTGACACCCTAACCCGTGTACAGTATACGGGATGTGCCACATGGACGATATAAAATAAAATAATAAGTCGC
>NW_010965358.1:177863-191514 GCF_000463585.1 Tarenaya hassleriana | reverse complement strand
TGCCGAAGCCACTACCACTTCGAATGGGCCTACAGGGTCACACATCATTAGGGATGGATCATACGTGAAGAGAAAGACGTGAGAAAGAACGACGGAACGAACTGGAAGGGTTCCAGACGGCCAGACCGTCCGGTCCAGGCCTGGACCAGACGGTCCAGCTGGGTCAGTTCGTCCGTTCCATTGAGGAACAGACCGACCGTTCTGCAAGCGCCAGACCGTCCGGTCCAGGCGTGCAGACCGTCCTTTCCACATAAGGGTCAGGCCGTCCGGTCCAGACCTAGACCGGACGGTCCGAATTTCGGAAAAATTTCCTTTTTGCGATTTTTAGGGTTTAGGCAATCATATTAATCATGGTAGCCGCCACAAACCCAAGGTAATCAGCCTAACACGTTCTATACACTTCCTAGAGCCTTTGAGAAGCTTTCTCTTGAGTTCTAAACCCCGTAATATCGATTCCAAGTCAAGGACGTTGTTTTCTCTTCACAAATCCTAGCAGATACGTTCCAAAGTGTTGGAATTCATCCCGCCGGTGTGGATACGTGTAGAGGAATTGTACTTTCAACTCTTGGTGATTAAAACAGGTCCTGGATCGATTGATACTTCCAGATCTTGATAGAACGAGGTAAGTATTCGAATCCCACGGTGATATACATGTTCTTTCGGGTTATTGCACAATTGGTTTTGTGTGACGTTTGACTAGGTTTAGATCTTTTTCTTCTGCTGCATGAAACTTAGAAACCAAACCCTAGATCGATGAGATCGCATGCTAGGAACCTGCAGAAAATCTAACATTGGTCAGCCGGACCAGCAGGCAGATCAGACTCCGGACCACGTGTTGGTCAGGAGGACCAAAGTCCTCGCTGGTCGGCTCTGGACCAAAAGTTGGTTCGGCTGACTAAGCGAAGACAGTGCAGGTCCGAGATGAGGGTTGGCGGACTGACTAGAGGAAACAGACTGAGTTGGTCTGGAGCTGACCAAGTTTGATCAGCCTCGGACCAAGCCCAGTTGGACTACGCTCCGTTTCCTTGGTCAGCTTGAGCGGAGAAGAGGATTGAGTTGGTCCGGAGCTGACCAAGAGTTGGTCAGCCCCGGACCAAGCTCAGAATTTTCTCGAAACATGACTGAACGACGGATCAGAGAAGCTGACTAGGTCAGTCTGGCGGACCAGATTCTGGTCAGCTCCGGACTAGAACTCAGACACTACTCAAGTCCGAATTTCTGTCATTTTCCTTATGATTAATCTCAAGCTATTACCATCCATTAGTAGAGCAACTGTCAAGACCTCGATCGTCATGGTTACGGGTCATACCCTGCTGAGCATGCCTGACTATCTTAGTGAAGCAGTATGGAGAAATCGTGATTCTCATAACTCGAATATGGTTGAGCTTATATTGGGTTAAGTCGGACTTTGACCTAGGGGCCGACTGTTTGCACCGCCGCCACCCGCAAACGGAGCGGTTGCGATTTCCGGCGGTTGCGGGCGATTGAAAAACTGACTGGTTGAATCGCAACCAACCGCAACCAAACTTGTGTTTTCTAATCGCAGCTTCCAACTTGCGTTTTGGTAGCGGTTTCCGGCGTTTTGACAAAAAAAAACTAAAATATTTTTATTAGAATTTATATAAAACATTAATATATATATTGGTGATGATTTTGTTTAGTGTTGGGATTTTTTTTTACTTGAAAATAAATTAAATTGATAATATTTTTATTTTAAATTTATTATTTAATTATTATAAATTTAGTAAATAATTTTAATTAAATGATACGAAAAATTTAGTTAAAACTGTTATAAAAAATTATTTTTAAATAATATTTTTTTTGACAATTTATATCAAAACGCAACCGCAACCGTAATGAACCATTCACTTCTAACTGCACCCACCCGCAATCGCTACCAACAACAACTTTTCAACCAGTCAGTACTAATCATTTATAATCGCTATCAAACGTTTTGAAAACACTGCCACCCGCAACCGCAACCGCTGCGGTACAATCAGTCGAACCCCTAATGGTAAAAGTAGAAGAAAAAAATGGTTTTGATCGAGGGAGAAGGACGGTGTCGATTTTAACTACCTGTGCTCATCAATGTCAGGAGCTAAGTTCAGAAGATTACTGCCGTGAGGGAGATCGTCGGGTGAGAGACAAGCGTGTGGGAGATCGGTGGGGAAGAGAAGGGAGAGTGAATTTAACCAAGAGTCATGTTGGGGAGGGAGAAAGATTTTAGGTTAGTTTTTTTTACATTGTCGGTTTAGTTTGGTAAACCGATTTTACTTGCATACCAAACTGATTCAAATTTATTATGATGTGGCATGCTGATTTAGGAAAAAAAAATATAATGTGTTATATTACGTCAGCGTTGAAATTGACAAAATTTAACATTGCTTATGATTATTTCATAAATTGCAATACATTTTATGATTTTATGATTTGGTGTGAGATTTTGGAAAATTTTAATTTTTGTTTTAGTTTGTATTAAATTTGAAATGGATGTAAAATTAAAAATGTTAACAAAAATTTATGGGAAATATGCTAATTTGTCTAATTTTTATAATAAAACCTGAAATTTAAAACAAATTTTTATGGTTTTCGAGAGTTATTTAAAAGTTTATAATTTAATTTAATAGCGATTTTTGTAAGTTGTTTAAAGTTTAAGATTTTATGTTATTGTTTTAAAAAGTTTCCTAAAAATGTATATATGGTTTTTAAAATTTTAGAATTCATATATTTTATTTCGGATTTTAAAATGGATTTATTGATATTTTACATTTGAGATTTTAAAATGACATTTGCTAAAAAAAAAAGTGGAGATAAATAACCTGTCAAGCTTCAGGGACTTCAACGTTTTCCCTCTTTCAAATTTCAAAAGTTTCTCAAAATATCCTCTCTCCTCTCTCTCTCTCTCTCTCTCTCGATCTTCTCCGCCTTCCTCGGCGAAGATCTTCTCCGCCGTTCCTTGTCGGCGGTTCCTCCTCTGCCGCTTCCTCTTCTCCCTATCGCTTCAAAACCTTAAAAAAAAACCCCACAGGGTCTCATTCTCACGCGCTCCGTGTCTCCGGCGCCGATTTCAAGCTCCGACAAGGTGTAAACTCGAATCTTACCGTCTAGTTCAAACACATCGCCCAGTTCGAGTCGTGTTCTTCAGACCATCGATTTCTGCGGTATGAGTCTGTAAGTGTATGTTCTTGGATTTATGAGATTTGCATGTCTAAGGCTAGGTTTCGGTATAAAATAGAAAAACCCTATTCCAGAAAACAAAAACCGATGTTGGTCAACCCCCATTCTACACCAATTCAGTGTATGCTCTTTTCCCTTTGTTCTCTTACGGGTGGTCCAGAATCCAGTTTTCTGTACTGGATTTTTGTGCCAAAGTATGTTTGATTTGCTGATTCTTTTTCTCTAGTCAAATGGGAAATTGAAATGCAGAACAGTTTTGAAATGGCTTTCTTTTTTACAAGTCCTGTGATGCAGATTCTCGTTTTATTGTTTTGGGTTATGGTTTCATAGCATGTTGAAAGAATATAAGATGTTCTTTATGTGTCAGATAAAGAAGACAATAGTGCTCTGATATGGGTGTTGAAGATTATCATGTGATAGAGCTCGTTGGCGAAGGCTCTTTTGGGAGGGTGTACAAAGGAAGACGAAAGTACACTGGCCAGGTAATGTGTAGTTTTGTCACTTCTGTTTATTTTGGGAAGCTTGGCGAGTCATATAGTTTTTTGGATGACATTTCTGGTTTTTGATCAGACGGTTGCTATGAAGTTTATCATGAAGCAAGGAAAGAGTGACAAGGATATTCAGAATTTGAGACAAGAAATTGAGGTGAATATTTCCCTCTTTCAACGCATGCGGTTGGCATGCTACACTGTGTATTATCCCAATCGTTTGTATTTTCCCTCAAAATCTTGGATACTAACAATGTGTTCTGTATGCTGTAGATACTGCGAAAGCTGAAGCATGAAAATATCATCGGAATGCTCGATTCCTTTGAAAATGCACGAGAGTTCTGTGTTGTCACCGAATTTGCCCAAGTACTTTCCTTTTTTTTTTTTAATTTCTGAAATCCTGTCTGAAATCCTGTAGTTCATTTATGATTTATCATTGATGCTGCACCAAATCTTTCAGGGTGAATTGTTTGAGATTCTTGAGGATGATAAGTGCCTTCCTGAAGAGCAAGTTCAGGCAATCGCAAAACAGTTGGTAATTTTTTTTTTACTAATCAGGCTATGGTTTTCTCATTAGCACATAGTTCTCTAATTGTTGCCTGTAATATGCCAATGCCCAATTTTTTTTCATGAAAATGCAGGTAAAAGCATTGCATTACTTGCATTCTAACCGTATAATTCATCGTGACATGAAGCCACAAAACATTCTTATTGGTTCTGGGTCTGTCATTAAGGTAATATAGCTCCCTGTTAGACAGAAAATACTGGAAATGTTGACTTCCATGCTTTCTGTCCTCTGGCATTATTTACTGATCTTTTGTATTATAAGGGAAAGGCAGCCAGTTAAGCAAATAGGCTTTGTTTGGTTTGAGGTGAAAAACAGATTGATATATTTTTATTCTTGTTCTAGTTTGGTTTGAAATGAAAAGAAGATTGATATATTAATAAGTTCCTTACTAGCTCTTTGAAAATGAGCAATGGTATTTGGATGTTTCACTTTGTGATTGTTTCAGCTAAATTGTCAGACACTGGTCTTTATTGCATGCTGCTTGATTATGTGTTTGTGTTTTTTGTTTGTCTCTTTATTAACAGCTCTGTTTGTTTGTTCAGCTTTGTGATTTTGGTTTCGCTCGTGCTATGTCTGCAAACACTGTGGTCTTGCGATCCATAAAAGGTTCACCTCCTTTTATTTTCATTTAAACATATGAACTGGTTGATAAACTCATAAGCCATGTCTTGCTAATTCTGCAATGATGAAACCTGACCTTCCTTCAGGAACTCCGCTGTACATGGCCCCAGAGCTAGTGAGAGAACAGCCTTACAACCACACCGCTGACCTGTGGTCTCTTGGTGTGATACTGTAGGTGGACACAGTTACTTTAGTAGTCCAACCTTTTTTTTTGTGCTAAAAGCAATTATTCAGAAGTATCTTTGTTACGGGATGGCTATAAGCCAAATAACAATGGGGTCTTAGGATTTATGTTTTTCTTCCCTGTTTACCTTTCCATAGAGTTTAATTTGATTTTGTTAATTAAAATATGGATCAGTAGTAGTGTGGAGACCAGCTCTGCTAAAGTATAGATCAGTGGTACGGAAATTAGTTCTCTAATTCAGTAATTCTAAGCCCCTTGTGTCTTTATCTTGATTATTATGCATGATTGCATTGATTGTCAACTTGGGGAGATTGAAAGCTCTATGCTCATGGCTAGAACTAGAATGCAAGCTGAGATTAATTTCTGTTGTTGTTTACCTATTTTGTTTCCCTTTTTTTGATAAGGAGCAGTTCCATATTTATCAATTACAATTTTACTAGTCATAGCACATTATTTCTACTACCACTTTCATGCAAGACTCATGATAGGAGAAATGTTTTTGGTGATTTTTCTTAGTCTAGGACGCTCACTTTCCTTCCAATTCTTTTGTAGTTGTGTACTTGTACCTCTTGAACTGTACTCAGATGGTTTTTGTAGTGTTGGTGCTCATTCTTTAGTTGTACATCATAAATTGCACCGAAGATGGTTTTAAGTATTGCCTTGCCATAATAGAAGCTTCTTTATAAAATAACTAGCTTCAACGCCTCAGTTAAGAATGACGAGCTCAGTTATTTACGATGTGTGAATCATGGCGACTGCATTTTGTCATCTTTCGTTTTCCTGCAATACAACAGGTATGAATTGTATGTTGGTCAACCCCCATTCTACACCAATTCAGTGTATGCTCTTATCCGTCATATTGTTAAGGTATACACTTCTTCCTAGGTTTGTGCATGTCCTATGCTCAGAAATTGAGCTAATGTTTTAATATATATTGCAGGATCCTGTTAAATATCCAGACGAAATGAGTCCGAATTTCAAAAGCTTCTTGAAAGGATTGCTCAACAAGGTTAACAATACTCTTCTGTGATATCCGATCATATTTATCTGTTATGCTCGAAATTGCCTGAAGTTGAATTCTCGACTGCTCTTTCTTATCATGTGTTAAAGGTACCCCATAATCGACTAACTTGGCCTGCTCTTCTTGAGCATCCATTCGTTAAAGAATCACAAGAGGAAATAGAAGCCAAGGTCAGAATCTGATATTTTATAAATTTAGTTAAGTATCTAATGTATAGATCATTTACTGGACTGGAATAGTCTTTCATTCAGCCAGAAGGATTTTAATTGGGACCCTTCTTGGATTGTTAGACTATTACTAAACATTTTTTGATCCACCATTCAGGAAATGCATTCTGCAGTGGTTGAACAAAACACGGTTTGGAGGCTCAAAGGGAACAGTATCCAACTGCGAACTGGTTTGATTTTCTCCAGTCTGCACTAGTACATTTAACTATTTCTGCTCCTCTCTTAATTGTCAAATATTGACATGTGACAGAACAATCTGATTCTGAGGCCATGGTAGAAAACACCACTAATCCAGGCGTTGAAAGGGATCTTCAGTCGACTATCAAGAATGCTGTCAAAGTAAATTCTCCTTCTCCTGAAGAGCTCTTTGGATTCCCAAGCCATGGGGAGATAAAAAGTTCAGGTAATGCAGGTAATGAGAGGTGCTTTTGTTAATTTTAAGAATGTGCTTTTTATCAAATAGATGCAAAAAAAAAAAAAAAAAAAAAAAAAAAAAAAAAAAAAAAAAAAAAAAAAAAAAAAAAAAAAAAAAAAAAAAAAAAAAAAAAAAAAAAAAAAAAAAAAAAAAAAAAAAAAAAAAAAAAAAAAAAAAAAAAAAAAAAAAAAAAAAAAAAAAAAAAAAAAAAAAAAAAAAAAAAAAAAGAGAGAGAGAGAGAGAGAGAGAGAGAGAGTACCGGATTCTATAGTTTTCAGGAATAAAAAAAAAGAAAAAAAAAAAAAAAAAAAAAAAAAAAGACAGCCTGCATATAATTGTGACAACTTTTTTTTTTTAAAGTCTGTAATAACTTAAATGACAATACACGGTAGTTTCTGACGGCAGGTCAAACTTATATTGGGAACACTTCTCATCCAATAATGTTAGTTACAGCTCAGTGGTTTCATGCTTTTCCTCCCATGCGTCTAGAGCATCCAGTCTGCATTTGACTTTTAATTAGTCATAAACCTTGTACTTGTATTGCATTTGTACCGTGTCATATCTAAGATTTATTTTGTTTAATATCCATGGCAAAGTGACGTTGGATGTTTCATAATCTTGTTTAGCAGATCGGATATTTCCTTCATTTTGTAAATGCACAACACGGCTACCTTTTTTTGTTAAAAGAAGAAAATAACCCATGATCAGAGGATTCAATTTAGCTTCACAGCTGATGTTCTTCTATTGTCTCTTTGCATCTTAGTGGGACTGTAGAAAACTGATATGCCCCGATATGCTACACATACCAGCGTCGGGGTAGAGAGGTGCGTAGGGAGGCAAAGGGGTTCGAGGGCTGCGGTCCGAATATAACTTAGCTGAACTGCTTGGTTTTGTGCTTTGATTTACTTGGTTTGAGCTTTATTTTCTGTTCTAATGTTGGGCTGGGTCAGGAGAATTAGGAATAATGGACTGAGGCCTAGGCCTAGGCCTAGGGATAACTCCCTAGGGCTGGCCGAGAGTTGTAGCTGCCTATGAAGGTTGATCGAGAGTTGGAGCCGCCTTTGAAGGCCGGCCAAGCTCCCTCTATATATAAGAGGAGTATTACTGCATTTCATAAAGATTATCACAGAGTTTGATCACCATCAGGAGAAAGACCTACCACATCACGGGGTTGTCGGTTTCCTTAAAAATTGATACTTTTGCTTGGTAGAATCCCTGAGTTCTATCAGAAACATAATTTTATCACTTTGGTATTCAAGACAGAAAAACCTTAGAAGAAATTTTCTATGGAATTTCTTGGTTTCTGTGCTTCATTTGCAACTGGACTATTTGCCATATTTATTCATTCTTGTGCTGTTATTTTTCTTCAGGTAATGCAACATTAGACAGATTGGAGAATATGTCCCGCACTGTTAAAGGTGCAAAAGGTATTGGTGAAGACGAGGAAGCACTGGCTCTTGTTTTGCTACCACTGGAAAGATGGTTTAAACCATCACCCGATTCTAACAGGTTAAAAGTTGTTGGCCAACTTGTTTTGTTTTAGATTATTATCGTTTGTTTCAAATAATCATACCAGTGCTGAGACTAGGGTTTAGGGTGAAGTTTTCTTCTATTTAGTTTTGATTTGTCTCCACATAATCACCAAATTGAACCTCATATGCAAAATCGGTTATTATTTTACAGCCTTGACATTATTTTTTGAAGTTCAGATGTGATGGATTTTTTGTGTGTTCTTTCATTGGTCATTTTCTCTGCTATAAAGCCTTCTTATTTGTTGAGAATTCTATGAATGCTGCTTATGAAGTATGCTCATGCAATGTTGGGTCTTAAGTTGTTAGTGAATATCCTGTGGAAACGTATATGACTGATTGCTAGTATAACTAAGTTGAATTTTTATCCTTTCTGTAATAAAAGTCCACATATTTCTTATCTAGAAATTTAGGAGATTTTGTCTGTAGGTCTGGTCAGCAATGCTTAGTTTGTTCTTTGTATGTGTTAATGAATAGGATTTGGATGAATCATCATTATCATTGGGTTTTTCGATGCAGCATTTTATGCCTTCAACATTCTTATATTTTTAGTGTCATGCTTTCCCTGTCACTATAGTTCTGTACCTAGTTCTCATGTAGATTTTGGGTTGTTGCTTATTGGTCTTACCCTGTCTTTTTTGTTCTGTGGAAGTCCTAGGAACGACTTCGACAATTGCTCTATGGAATTGTTCGATTCTAATATAACTTCAAATATTTCGATCTTCCTTCTAGTCTTGGCATTGACGCGGCTCATATAGTGGCTGTATAAGATCTGGATTTGTGGACATCTCAAAGTTTCTGAATTTAGGATACTTATCCTTCTTTACTGTCTATAAATGACCATATAAACATGTCGATATGATAGGAATCTGATTGTTATTTAGTTGCATCAAGCTATTCTTGTATACTGGCTGGTCTAGAATTTAAAACTTTTTTTTTTGTGATCTTTTACACTCTTCCAGTGACTTGTTGCAATCCATGATATCTTCTGGTCATCGCATGCACACATAACATTTTCAATTCTGATGAATACACAGGAACAAAGACGCTGTCTGCTCTGTTCAGTCCCTCAGGATCCTTTCCAATTTGATTGCAGCAAGTGCCATAGTTTCCGATGAAGTGATTGACAAAATAACATGTGTCCTGCTAGATTTTACTGCTGCTCTTGTTGGGATGAAATCTTCAGACGTCAACAGCATAATAACAAAGGTGAATGCTTGTTCTCTTATGGAGGAATTCCTCATTTGAAGATGTTTATATTTCATGGTTTCTGGCATTGATAACATTGTTCTTGTCACTTTCTGAGTTTAGCTATTGTTGTGATATACACACATTTCTGCTTCAATTAGCAAACATTTCACATAACATGTCATGGAAATATTTCTTTTATAGTAATGTTGATTTCAGTGTCTCGCAACTGCTGTTTGAACTTTATTTCAATTGCAGAGTTTTTCAGTACTTCGAAGCTTGGTAGGAGACATGGGAGGCGGTAGCATCCGTCATTCTTACATCAAACATTGGACCAAATTAGTGGATATGTTTATGCAGGTAAGCGTTCTTTTAACGTTCATTTATGGTGCAGTTAATGCACGTATATCTAATTATTTCGTTTTTTTCGGTATTGATGTAGGTTGTTGGATGGGGAGAAGATGGAAATGGGAGAATTTTATATGAGTCCTGTGCATGCATTAGAGTGATGTTGTCTCGAGTCGCACAAGATCTCAAATCCTCTAGCACCCCTTCAGCTTGTAGCACAGATGGAGTATCTAAACAGATTTTGGAGCATGCTAACATGTCCCGCATGGTTGATCAGTTGTGCCTTTGTTTGGCATCTTCTGGATCAAGTTTAACTTCTGGCTCCTTGAACATGTTACCGTCTTCCTGTGAAGCTTGTAGGGCAATATGGATACTCATAGATGCTTCTGAAACCCTATTTATAAACGAGAATGTCAACCTATTCCCTCTAGATGCTTTCCACGGCCATGGTTTTTCTCAACTTGATCCAAGAAACTCTGAATGGGGTCCACTTTCTGAAAAAATTGTTGAGACTGTAACACGGGCATTTCTCAGATCAAAACAAGTGCAAGTTGCTGTCAGTCACTGTCTTCGCCAACGTGTCGAGGCTCCATTGGGTGCTGCTATTCAGGTGATTATGTGATGTTGCTTTCCACTATTTTGGTAGTGTTACGTTAGAAAAGTTACCGGTTTTTTGGTCCAATTTCTCATGTAACTTTCTTGGTCACCTTAAGCTTGCATTTCTGTTGTTGCTCCTGTTGAAGTTTAGTTGAAAATGTTATTCTTTTCTTTAATGTTTCAGCTCTTGTCAAGATGCTGTCTCCACAATGGGATCGTTCCTAGTGTGCTTTGTGGTCTTCCCAGTTCATTGCCTGTGACTACTGTTGTCAGTGGTGGAGAGGATGGTACTGTCATTTCAGAAATATTTTCTATATTATCTTATGTGGCACCTTCAAACAAGGACGCACAAACAGCAGACACAAATAACTTGAAGTGCAGATTAAACAATCTGGTTGTCCATTCATGCCTTCTTTTGGCAACAGTTGCTCAGTGTTTGAAGTTAACTGGGAGAAATTCTGCCCTGATTATGCTCACGACTTCTCCAAAGAAGCATCTGCATCGTCTTTCTGCCATTACTAACCACATTTCGTCGGATGACAAAATTGAAGCTTCTCTTCAGAATCAATCTGCATCAGCTATGCTAGCTCTGGCCTCCATTCTCTCTCTCGAACGGGGATCTTCTGTTGAATCTTCTGTCTCTGAGATTGCTGTGCCTTTGATTCCTCGGGCTGCTACACTCTGTTCTCACCTAAGGCTTGTGCCAAGTAAAGAAGGTGAAGTCATATCTAAATGTTCTGAGTGTCATCTCACCAAATGGCACGGCCTTCGAGATGGATGTATTGGCTTACTAGAATCCAGGTTGAAGTGGGGAGGACCACTGGCTGTGCAGCAGCTGATTGCTAGTGGTACACCTTTACTTCTAATAAATCTGTTAGTCGGGAACCATTCAAATGCTTCCCCTGATGGAGTTAAAAGGACACCCAACCAGATTGGCTTGTCTCCTATTGGTGTTCTATGGACTGTTTCATCAATATGCCACTGTATTTCAGGTGGTACTTTAACTTTTCGTCAGGTTCTTGTGAAGAGTGAAAACCTGAAACTGTTATCAGGTTTAATATCTGATATTCATCTCAAGTTGGTAAAGAACTGGGGAGGACCTGGGGGAGGAAAGGATGGGGTCAGAGAGACAATAAATGTGATAATCGATCTCCTAGCATTTCCTTTTATTGCTCTACAGAGCGCACCTGGTTCACTCTCTGCTACCGCTTCTGTAAATAGTGGATTCATTCTCAACATTGGTTCGCCTGGTGCAAGAGTGTGCATGGAAGATAGGGATTTGGTAAAAGCAATAGAAGAAGACATGGACAGATACATTAAGGCCCTTGTGGAGGTAAGGTTTTGGGCAGATTCAGAAAATGAGGCTCCATTTTCCTAATGACCTATATCCTCATCAGCATTCTCTTTAGCTTCCAAAGTCTGATGAACATTAAAGTTCTTTGGACACTAGATCCATGAGAAGTCTTTGTTTCTTACTAGATTTTTATTGAAATTTCAGGTGGGAGTGCCTAGTTTAATACTCCGATGCTTGGAACACTTGGATTCGAAAGATTTAGGAAGACCCGTTGCGTTTGTAGCGAAAATGGTGGGTCGTCAGCGTCTTGCTGTTGAGCTCATTAGCAAAGGCTTGTTGGATCCAAGCACAATGAGAAAGCTACTCAACCGTTCAGGTCCAAGAGAAGTCATCCTTGATACTTTAATGATAATATCTGATTTAGCAAGGATGGAAAAGGTAAGCTTTCTAAGTTGCACATTAAGAATCTTACTCAATACCTAAAGAAGTCTGTTAGAATGACTTTAACCAACTTTGGCTGAATTACTCCGCACCAATCACAGTTTTAGATGTATGTCGGGTGGATTTAAGTTCTCGATGTGCTGCACTTTTGATCTCCTGCTACAACCTTTCCGATCCTGTTTCCTTGTCATCTAACTTGCCTCGTGCAAATTCCTACAAAAATAGAAACCATTTACTGGATATAGGATGTTGTAAATGGTTTTAATGAAATATTTTCTATTATGAAAATGTCAGGCCTTCTATAAATATATCGCTGAAGCTTCTGTTTTGGAGCATTTAAAGGAGTTCCTCACTCATGAAGATCCAAATGTACGTGCAAAGGCATGCAGCGCTGTTGGAAACATGTGCAGATACAACGGATACTTCTACAGTTCTCTTGTAAGTACCATTAAGTTTGGTATTATTATCACAAACATCGATGAGTTGCTTCTGGGATCGTTAAAACGTTCGGAACAAGTTCTCTTTTCAGTGTTATTGAGCATTCTTCTGTTACTTAATTTGTAAATGTAGGCGGAGCATCAAATTGTCAGTCTCCTCATTGATCGATGTGCTGATTCTGACAAAAGAACCCAAAAATTTGCATGTTTTGCGGTAAGATCTTTAGATCTACAATATTTTGTTTTTCATTTTCATGATAACTTTGATCAAATTTGGAACCTCTACTCGACATTACAGATCGGTAATGCTGCATACCATAACGACACATTGTACGAAGAGCTAAGAAGGTCGATACCACAGCTGGCACACGTTTTGACCTCTGCTGAGGAAGACAAGACAAAAGCAAATGCTGCCGGGGCATTGAGCAATCTTGTAAGAAACTCCAACAAGCTCTGCGAAGACATTGTCTCCAAAGGAGCTATGCAGGTGCTCGAAAAATATCCATAGAAAGCCTTATATCCTGATCAAGTGGTTAAACGCCTCTTAAGTGGTTAAGATTTCGTGATAGGAGTTTTTCACTGTTCATTGAATCATCAATGGTGAAGGAAACGCAGTCTGATATAATTTCTTGGGCTTGTAATCTGTTGCAGGCTTTGATGAAGCTGGTCGCAGATTGTTCAGCGGTAGCTCTAAACCCGAGCAAGAAAGAGACAGCTGGCGAGTCGCCGCTTAAGATTGCACTCTTCTCTTTGGCGAAAATGTGTTCAAATCATCAGCTTTGCAGGCAATTCGTTAGATCGTCAGAATTGCTTCCCGTCATTGCAAGGTTACGGCAGTCTCCTGAGCCAAACATCGCTCATTACGCTTCGGTTATTGTCGCCAAAGTCGGCGGTGACTCTTGAGGCTTAAGGCTTAAGTGTTATGCAAATTCGGGTCAAAATTTTACTATGCCTATGGTTATAATGTCTTATATGGTTAACGTCTGATACATTTGGAAATGCAATACTGTAATCCCTGTATTGAAATCTTGTGTTTTCTCACTGAGATGTTGGAGATCATCTTATATATATATATATATATATATATATATATATATATATATATATATATTTTTA
>NW_010965358.1:164383-177522 GCF_000463585.1 Tarenaya hassleriana | reverse complement strand
TATATAGTTTTCCAGGTCGAAAGATACATGAGTCATGTATTCGAGAGATTCTAGGGTATAAACCTGAATGTCGGATTATAAGTTCCAGGCAATTCGTAAAGTTGGATATTTTGGACTAAAAAATCTGTGAGATAATAATCAAGAACCCCAACTCAAAGATTTTCAAATTCTTTCCAAGTCAATTCAAAACGTATTTATATCTAAAATCGATACAAAATTTATAAAAATATATCATAAATCATAAATGTATCAAAAAATATCTATATATAACAATTAAAATCAAATGAGACAACGAATGGAACAAATTTAATAGATTTATTTCTTAATGCCTAGTAAAAAAGAGCAATTATATTAAAATTAATTTAAATAATGATAAAAAAGATTAGATACGTAAAGATATTCGTAAGTGCCTTTAAATCCTGAAAGTTAAACTATAATTTTGTATCCGCGAAACAATATCTCATAACCGAACCTGAAATTTCGGATATTTCAATATCATTACTCGATATCGTATCTCATTCCTTCGGTTATCCGAAAATTCTTGTAAAAAATTCAAGGTTTTTTTTGCCTAGTCCAAACAAACCCAATTAGAGTTGAGTTTGGTGAAAATCAATCTGTTTTTTTTTCATTGGATGAATCCAATTGAGTTTATTTGTTTTCGCCTCGTTTTGATTCGGTTTTGTGTTTGATCAATTTTGAAGAAGCCTGGTTAGATTTGGTTTGGTTTTCTTCGATTTAGTTTGGTAAATGATGCAAGAGCCTTGATTAAATACCAAATACGACAACTCTTCCATCAACTTAAAATCTGACATAAGCTTTAATTGACATTAAATTCAATCACATTCCAAATTGCATTTGAAAGGGTAAATGATTCAACACCCCTATTTTTCAAAGAATATCACAAAATTTCCCCAACTTTATGAAATGTTGCCATTCAACCCCGCATTTTTGGAAACCTATGTGAACAATTAGCACTTGCTTTTACAACCCCAAATTCTGAGTGCAAGTTCAAATCTTTGCATTGAGAGGAAATCAAAGAAAAACAAAACGTAATTGGTAAATCAAGAAATTTCCTAAATCTAATTGGCAATGTGGCAAAATTCATAAACCGTTTTTCACCCAAAAACTTGTAAATGACATCAAAGAGTGCTCACCAAGTCTAAGAACCTGAAAATCTTCTTTACGGCGTCATTTTACCCATCTTTGAGGTAAACTCGAACAAGAGTGCGCATTGCTCCGAATCGTGCAGAAAAGTGTATTCCCTCAAATTCATCTCGAATTCTTGAAGCCCTAATTGCAAAACCTCTTCCTTTTCTTGCTTCAAAAGTTTACTCGCCGAGTTATAGATCGCATACATAATGCTCCCCACCAAATCGCTTCTAACAGTGTCCATGAGCTGAATCGCCATCTTGATACCCGTTTGCAATGCCAGGCTCCAGTCTTTGGCATTCCTTCGTTCTATGTTCAAAAGGGCGTTCAAGATTTCTGGAAAAGGTCTCTGCAAAATGACGATCATGAAGTTTTCTAGATCGGCGGCAAGTCACGGACGAAGAGAAACGCCTTTCGAAGATCAGAATCCGCAACGGAGACGATACAAACGCTTAGCTTGTCCCAGCCATTTTTGTCCGATATTAAAACCTCGGACGCTACCACAGACATGATCCTCGAGAGAATCTCGATGTCCGAATCTTGGGTTTCTTGCATCACAAGGCAAGAGATGAGAAGCGTTTGATGATGGGAGTCGCAAAACGAGACAGATTGATTCGGCCCTGCTATATATATACAAGTGAGAAGGGCACGAAGCAGCGAAATCGATGTCGACGCGATCTCGGGTTTGCCCATCGAACTGCTACGATACAATTCGAGGAGCAATCGGACTAAGGAATTCTGGAAATACGCGAAGCAGAATTTGTAGAGTCTCTTCGCAGATTGAAATTGCTCGCTTTCGTGTCGCAGATTTAGTTGGGAGATGAGACTAGATGCTTCTTTGTCGATCGAATTCAAGAAAAAACCAGTTTGGCTCTCGAAATGAGAGGTGATGATGAATCTTCCGTTGTTTGTTCCTTCATTATTGCTCGCTTCTTGATCGGAATGTTTTTCTCTTTTTCCTGCATTTCTCTGATTTTTTCGGGAAAGTGAGAAGTTTACGGAACTGAGAAAAAGGGACAGAGGGCAAATGAGTCTGCGTGGTATAAATTCCGTCATCGTTGGAGTCCTTAACCGGGAATTTTACCTTCTTCGTCCGGTTTAGAGATTTACTTTATTTTTCGTTAAATTCGTGTTATCAAAATTATGCAAGATATTTAATTAGTTTTTTCTATTGTATGAATTTCAGAGGATAACGTATGGAATTCTTCTGTACCTAAAAATTATAAATTATAAAAATAAAAATATTTAAATGTCGAAACAAAAACTGACAAAATAATCTACTTTCGTATCTATTAAACCTTTGATTAAATTTGTTTCAATATACTCCAGCTCATTTCGTTTCGTATCATTTTTCATTTCACAATACAAAAAACAATATGCAAACACAGCTAATATCAAATGTACATTCATCATATTGAAAATGGAAAGAGCACATGGAAAGAGCACATGGTGGTTTGGAAGTTTATTGGAGTTGTTAGTGTAATTATTGTTGGATTTGGGTTTATTTGATAGAATCAAAACGGGCCTATTCCGTGAGAAGTCCGGTCCATGTAAAGTTTTAGAAACTTTAAATCTGCAGAATATTAAGAGAATATTCTTGTTTGAATTTGAAATTCAAATTGGATTCAAATCCGCAGAAAATCTATTAAATATGATTAAGATAAGATTGAGATAATATCAAGATAAAATCAAATTTGAATTTTGAAATTCAAATTGATTTATTTTGAGATTCTCCCCTCTACTATAAATAGGGGTCTTGGGTTAGCTCATAAAACACAGAAAAGAAAACAAACATTCTAGAGGAAAAAAAAGAGTATTCACACTCATATCTCTCTCTGAGTTCACATGGTATTTGGAAAGCTTCTTCCAAATACGCGGTCGTTGTATCCTGGGAGTTCACCGTGCTCCAGTAGCCTCGAAGCTTTAGAGGTGGCACGGAAATCGAATTTAAGGAAATTATGTTTCACAGACCTCGACAAAATAATCTTTCAATTTCAGGTACTTATCTGGAATCGCTCGAACTGCCGAAGTTTTGCCGTCATCAACAACTGCCGTCCCCAACAATCTTAAGTTCGAGTATGGTTAACACAAGACAAACTTCTCGAGTAAGTGTCTAACTCTCTTTCAATTTCGGTATAAAACCTCACACGAATTTGGATTTAAAAACAACTAGGTTAAAAAAAAAGGTGTTCATCAGATTAATAAATATCGCCTCAAAAGATCGATAAGCTATTATTCTCAATAATAAACCGAATACCCTCCAAATCCAGACAAGAAATAAAGATAATGTTTCTGCTAATCGCAAGCACATAGAAATAGTTAACTCTAAAACAAGTCTCGAAGATAAAACTAAATCATACATGCCAACAACTAATGCATCAACTCTTGCTCCATTTCCGACGCGCATATCCGCTTCACCTCTAGCTAGCATCCTACTTTTTCTGAGTCCCTGCACATTTCCACAAATGTGTGAGGCACACCCGGTATCCAATATCCAGGATGAAGAAGTACTTGTGTTAGCTTTTATAACATAAATACCTGAAGATAAAGCTTCAACAAGCTTCTTCTTCCTCATATCCTCCAAGTATAGTGCACAGTTCCTTTTCTAATGACCTTTGTCATGATAGTAATGACTCTCACCCTTATCTGGTTTGGGTTTAGGCTATTTGGCAACTTTTGCCTTCTTAGCCATCTTGCCCTTACCCTTGGAGCGTCTCTTCTTGTTGGAATCTTTCTCAATAACAAGCACACTCTTCGGGACCATGATGTTCTGCTCGGTCGACTTCAGCATCCCATGCAGCTCGATCAAGCTCTTAGTCATCCTGTGCATATGATAGTTCATGATAAACTGGTTATAGTCCTCGGGTAATGACATAAGTATCAGGTCCATGGCCACCTCGCCATCGAGTTCCACACCTAGCCGCTCTAGCTTAATTGAGTGGGAGCTTCGAGATTGGGATTACAAATCTGAATAGATCGTCTATTTGTGTTATGTAACGGATCTGGTCGAAGATATTCATTAGTCTTTAATTGCTCTAGGCCAATGCTCTTAGGAGTAAGGAGATTAGTATACATGTATACTAGATGGGTTAGATTTTGAGCTATTCATTAGTAGAGCACTTGTCAAAGCATCAATCGTACATGTCATGGGCATGCCAAAACTTGGTGTATCGTATTATCTTTGTGAGGAAAGGTGGAGAAACAGTGTTTCCCACAGCTTGAACGTGAATGTGCTCGATCTAAATACGATAGAAAATCCCTCTCTTATAATGCTAAACTAATACCGTCCATAACGAGAGCATTTGTCAAGGCATCGATCGTACGTGTCATGGGCCATGCCAAAGCTGAGTGTGCCAGATTATCTTTGTGAGGCAAGATGGTGAAATCGTGCTTCCCACGGCTTGACTATGGTCTAGTTTAGGTTAAGTTATCAAGTCAGACTCGGATACCACTGTTGGGATTCCTGAGATCTCGCTACCAATTCACAATCCTAGAGATCTTGTTCTAGTGTTCATGCAGTGGAAGGTGAAAAACAAATATTTTTCTAAACAAAACCCTAAAATCGAACATGCATAATTGTAGATCTATAGAAGAAACACTAACCTCAAACAATCTGGGGCCTGTTCTTAAAGCTGAATCATCGATCACAAGAAGGCAGAAAGTGTATCAAGCCCTCTACACATATCCACACGTTAGTGTTTCTTTTATAGATCTACGATCACGCATGTTCGGAAGGATTCCAACGGTTGGAACTCGTCTGTTAGGACTAGAAATCCCGATCTCTATAATGCGCAGGGTTTCAGGGAATCAAAAGTGGGTTTTGGGACTCCTAGATCTACTCTAAAAGTTTGAGGAGGCGTACCAAAACCCTAGGGGTCGTGCCCTTTTTTATTTTGGTTCCAAGAAACCCTAGTTTGAGTAGGAGAAGGAATGTCTCGACGCCTGGACCGATCGGTCCAGCATGTGGACCGATCGGTCTAGGTTAACTTTTCGTCTGAATGCAACGTTTCTTCGGAGGCTAGACCGTCCGGTCCAAGGGTCTAGACCGATCGGTCTGTTGGGTTTCCTGGGATCTCATGAGCGAATCTAATTCCTAAGAGATCGATTCTAGGGTTTGTGCAGCGGAAGTAAAACAAAAATTTATAGAACCCTAGAACCATGCTGCTATTGAATTCGTAGAAACGTTAGAACGCTTACCTCAATCGATCCGGGGCCTGTATCAACTGAAGAAGTCGTTTGATCACGAAAGGCAGGAAGAATACCTCGCCCTCTACACGTATCCACACCTCGGGATGGATTCCAACGATTGGAACTTGTCTGCTAGGACCCGAATCTCTATTCGATATGTGCACCGAGAAATCTCGAGACTTAGAACTCGTTTTTGGATCTCCAAAAACCCTCTCTTTTCTGCCAAAAGTCGGCTGCTCAAAGTCTCTCTCTAATTAGGGTTCTAATCACTTTCTTATAAAGTGATTTAACCCTAATTTCGGTTTAATTTTCGGAAAACCGGAACCTGGAACGGACGGTCCAGAATTGCACGTGGACCGTCTGTTCCAGTAAGGCAGAACGGACGGTCTACGTTGTGCGGACCGTCCGTTCTATCCTCATAGAACGGACGGTCTGCGTGTTGTCGTGGACCGTCCGTTCTGCTTCCCAGAACGGACGGACCACGCATCCGGACCGTCGGGTCTTGACCCGTCCGACTCGGTTTTCCGTCGTTTTCTCTCGTGTTTTTGTCCTTCCCTGCGTGTGTGACCCTGTAGGCTCATTCGATATAGCAGTATAACCCGAAATCTCTATTTCGGATATACAAGTCATAGGCGGTCTCTAGCAAGACACTATGACTACCTATCTCGAATAGAGTTGGTTCGTGATCTTACGAACACCAGTGATGATTCCGGCTGATGATCCTTTTGTATCGCGATATCATACGTCGAACATAAGGCATGGACAAGCCACCTTATCTGATTCGACTGCTTTCTCGTTAACTGAGTTCGACTGTCTGAAATAGACGACGTTCGTCTATAGTGCGGCCACACATTTCTAAGTCTCGCTCACACGAGGGGCCCAGCGATATCTCTCTCTTTTATGAGAGGTACAAATCCCGTCTTGACTATCTACAATCCAGTACATGATTCATTTCGTGCCTGATACACGCCTTTATCAAGTTCAACTGCTTTCTCGTCTTGGCAAATCGACTAATAAAATAGATGCAACTTCATCTATAGCATGGCCACGTGTTTTCATAGTCCGATTTCCACGAGAGAGCCCAGCGATATCTCTCCTGTTAAGGAGGTGACAAGTCCCATATTGCATGTCTACTATCTCCATATGATTCGTAATACCTATGATCATCTCTGTGATCATCAATCACAGATCATACTAGTCTTATTATGTCGTTATTCCCATAACGACACAAGACTAGGGAGTTTAGTATCATTCCTAATGATACATGGATTTCATAACAGATCTAGCATGCAAGAACATGTAATGAATAAAATACTCTCATAAAACCACATAGAAAGTATCAATACATCGAATGTATCTGAACAAAGCTCATAATCAGTACATCATAGAGCACTAAACCAACACGGTCTGCCATGTCTGGTGTTAGTTTAGTGCTCTATGATGTACTGTTATGCGAGCTTCATTTAGATAGATTTGATGTATTGACACCTTCTGTTTCTTTATGGATGAGTGTTTTATTCATTACATATTGTGCATACTTGAAATGTAATGAAATCCATGTATTGTTATGAACAATACTAAACTCCCTAGTCATATGTTATTATGGGAATAATGATATACTAAGACTAGTATGATGTGTGATTGATGATCATAAAAATGATCATAGGTATTGGATACGGTCACAATCATAGGTATTCGTTGGAGAATGAAATACTGGAATGAACCGCATGAGATTATCACATGGACTTGCGTCATTACTTGAATCTCATATGACGGTTTCATGATTGGATCCTAAGACCTGAGATATCTACGGAATCCAACGTGAGGAGTTGCCGTGATATGACATTTTGACTTTGTATTGATTCATTGATTTATGAATGCATTACTCTTCCCGTTATATGATTGGCATGTTTGTTATATTGCGGTTATCCTTGAATCATCATAGAATGATTCTAAACACCCTGGTCAGTTATCATTGTGGGAACAATGATGAATTAAGACTAGCATGAGGTGTGATTGATGCATTGGATGCATATCACAATCATGGGTACTCGTTGTGAACGAGTGACTGGTTGACCCGCACGAGATTGTCACATGGACAGAGTCATGACTTAAATCTCATACAGTGGTTCGTTCTTGGATCCTCAGACCTGAGATGTCTGGAGTATCTGATATGAGGAGTGGCGTGTCTTGACTGCGTCAAACGTCGTCTTTAACCGGATGATTATAACGGCGTTGATCAGATACGTTCACGAATCATATGGAGATAGTAGACATGCAATATGGGACTTGTCACCTCCTTAACAGGAGAGATATCGCTGGGCTCTCTCGTGGAAATCGGACTATGAAAACACGTGGCCATGCTATAGATGAAGTTGCATCTATTTTATTAGTCGATTTGCCAAGACGAGAAAGCAGTTGAACTTGAAGGGTGGCTCAATTCATGCCCTTGTTCAACATATGATATCATGAGACAAAGGATCAGAACTCGAGCTGTTATTGCCTCAGTTAGATCACCTCTAACTCAATTCAACGTGGGTGGTCATGGCGTCTTGCTAGAGACTACCATGACTTGTGGTTTGGAAAAAGTTCCTAAAGTCACTACCACTTAGAATGGACCTACAGGATACACACCATTAGGGATGGACTTAGACGTGAAGAATCCGAAAAATGGAAACCAGATTTGACCGAAACATCAGCCTTCTGACTCGGACCGAGTCAGTATTTGACTCGGACCGAGTCAGTTCCATGCGAGTCGAAGCCCAGAAAGTGTTTTGGGCTTGGCTGATGTTTTGACTCGGTCGAGTCAAAGTTTTGACTCGGACCGAGTCAACACTTAATGGGCCGGGTCATGAGTTGACAGTGGGCTTGGGCTGATTCGTTCTGACTCGACCGAGTCAGAGTTCTGACTCGGACCGAGTCAATACTCGGAAAAAGTCACTTTTCCACAAGGATTAGGGTTCCTATCTTATAAAAAGGGTATTGGACGCCGTCTTCAACGCAAGACAGACGAAAAGAACCCTAAGACAGAGCAAAAACTCAGAAGAAATCGTTTCTTTAATAGTTCTAGCTCCCGGGACTAGATCCCACTTCATATACTTCACAGATCCTAGCAGATCGGTTCCAAAAGCGTTTGGAATCCTTCCCGTCGGTGTGGATACGTGTAGAGGGACTGTAACTTCAGTCCTAGGTGATTAAACATGCCCCGGATCGACTCCTACTTCCGTTTCTTCAGGAAAGAGGTAAGTACTCGATTCCCACGGTGATATACACGGTCTGTCGGGTTTTGCAGGTTTGGTTGCGTGTGACGTTTGGCTAGGTTTAGATCTTTTTCTTCCGCTGCATGAAACCTAGAAACCAAACCCTAGATCGATGAGATCGCATGCTAGGAACCCGTAGCGAAACCCAACAGTGGTATCAGAGCCTGGTTATCTGTATATCGCCGTGCTTGTTGCTTGCCTACATGATTTTAATGGTTAGAACTGCATGATAGGATTGATCTATGCATGTTTAATCATATTATGAATGTTATTTGATGCGTGGATGAGTTTCTGGAAGGAGCCGGCTTGATGGCACATCGAAATAGGGTGAAACCCTAATTTTCGTAGCCTGAAAGTGTCTCTCAGAGTTTTGACTTGGGCATATAGAGTTTTGATTCGACCGAGTCAAAACAACAGAATCAGAACGACAAATCAGAGTTTTGACTCGGACAGAGTCAAGTGTTGACTCGACAGAGTCAGAACGAATCAAAATCGAACAGACCTGACCTCAAAGGCTTCTGACTCGGACCGAGTCAAGTGTTGACTCGGACCGAGTCAGTACAGAAGGTTGTGTAGTTCGTCACGTTTTGGTTCGGACTGATTTGGGGAGATTTCGGCTTCTGGCTCGGACCGAGTCAAGGTTTGACTCGGACCGAGTCAGTTCGTCAGACTTTGTTAGATGCAATTGTTGCATCGTTTCAAGTGTCTAAACCGAGATTCTGATTCTACCGATCTGATCGGAACAGCTTGATTGAACTAACTTGAATTCAGTCAAGATTTCATTGTGTTCAAGTCACATATACCTCATGAAATCTCAAGCTATTACCGCCCATTAGTAGAGCAACTGTCAAGACCTCGATCGTCATGGTTACGGGTCATGCCCTAGCTGAGCGTGCCTGATTATCTTGGTGAGGCAGTATGGAGAAATCGTGATTCTCATAGCTCGAATATGGTTGAGCTTGAATTGGATTATCAAGTCAGACTTGGACCTGATGGTAAGGATGGGATGAGGAATATACAGTGATAGCGTATCACTATCCCATACTCATCTAGGAATCACACAAGATGTGATTGACAATGTATTGTCTACCTAAATAGCATGTTTTTGAGCGTCATGCCCTAGCTGACTCAAAAGCATGTGAAATATGGATCCTAGCTCACTTAGAAACTCATTGAGGGTGTTTTTCTTAGTGGGAGCCTGTCATATTGCATCTATTGTCTGTGTTAGTATGTGTACTAAGCGACGTGCATGTTTTTCTATCTTTTGTTTGTTCTCTTCTGTAGAATATGACTGCTGCAGGTAATCTGGCTAATTTCTCCATGCGATCCATCCTGGATCGGGAGAGACTCACTGGTGGAAACTTTCTCGACTGGTACCGCAACCTGAGAATTATTCTCAGGCATGTAGAATATGACTGCTGCAGGTAATCTGGCTAATCTCTCCATGCGATCCATCCTGGATCGGGAGAGACTCACTGGTGGAAACTTTCTCGACTGGTACCGCAACCTGAGAATTGTTCTCAGGCATGAGCGGAAGCTCTACGTGCTGGAAGAAGCCGTTCCAGAGGATGAACCAGCGGCCAATGCGCCCAGGGCTGTCAGAGATGCTTACCATAAGCACATCAATGACAACCTGGACGTGACCTGTCTGATGCTCGGATCTATGTCGGCTGAGTTGCAGAAACAACTCGAAGGAACTGATGCCTTCGAGATGATCGAGCATCTCAGGACTATGTTCGAGGAACAGGCAAGGGTCGAACGATTTAACGTCCTTAAGAACCTGGTCAACTGTAAGATGACCAATGGTTCACCCGTGAGTACTCATATCCTCAAGATGAAGAGTTATCTAGAGGATCTTGACAGATTAGGGTTGGAGGTTAGTCGTGAATTGGCAGTAAACCTAGTTCTCCAATCCCTGCCAGATAGTTTTGACCAGTTTGTCATGAACTATAACATGCATGGGATGGAGAAGGGACAGACTAGGGTTGGATGTTAGTCGTGAATTGGCTGTAGACCTAGTTCTTCAATCCCTGCCGCATAGTTTTGACCAGTTTGTCATGAACTATAACATGCACGGGATGGAGAAGGACTTGACCGAACTACATGGGATGTTGCGATCGGCCGAGCAGAACATAAAAGTCTAGAAGAATGTCCTAATGGTTGGAAAGAGTTCCAACA
The DNA here is from genome assembly GCF_000463585.1 of Tarenaya hassleriana. Classification (NCBI taxonomy): domain Eukaryota; kingdom Viridiplantae; phylum Streptophyta; class Magnoliopsida; order Brassicales; family Cleomaceae; genus Tarenaya; species Tarenaya hassleriana. The sequence continues at coordinate 166,747 of NW_010965358.1, read as the reverse complement.
AGAGGAAGCGTTCCAAGGGCGTGAAAGGCAAGGGCAAAACGGCAAGTGTTGCCGCCGAGCCTAAGCCGAAGGCCGAGAAGGGAGAGTGCCATTTCTGCCATGCCATCGGGCATTGGCGCAGAAATTGCAAACTCTACCTGGAAGATCAGAAGAAGAAGAAGCTTGCAGAAGCTTCATCTTCGGGTATCTTTGTTATAGAGGCTAACTTTGTTTACTTCTACATCATGGGTATTGGATACCGGATGTGCCTCACACATTTGTGGAAATGTGCAGGGCCTGAGAAGAAGTAGACAGCTAGCGAAGGGAGAAGTGGATCTCCGCGTCGGGAATGGAACAAGAGTTGCTGCGTTGACCGTCGGGACTTATGATCTTACTTTACCTTCTAGACTTGTGTTAGAACTACATGATTGTTATTTTGTACCTGCCATTAGCAGAAATATTATTTCAATTTCATATTTGGATTCTGATGGTTTTCGTTTTGTTATTGAGAACAAAACTTTATCTATTTATAGAGGTGCTTTATTTTATGGTAATGGTTACCTATTTAATGGCCTTTATATTTTGGATGATAAGCCATCTGGACACAGTTCGATCTATAACATTAGTACCAAGCGGTTTAAGCCGAACGACTAAAACCCGACCTATCTCTGACATTGTCGACTTGGCCACATCAACGAGAAACGCATTGCGAAGCTTCATTCTGATGGACTTCTTGATTCTTTTGATTATGAATCAATCGAATCATGCGATTCTTGTTTGATGGACAAGATGAAAAAATCTCCTTTTACTAGAAAAGGAGAACGAGCTACGGAGTTGCTAGAACTCATACATAGTGATGTGTGTGGTGCTATGAGCTCGCCCGCTAGAGGAGGTTATCTGTATTTCGTTGCGTTTACTGATGATTTCAGTAGGTACGGTTATGTCTACTTGATGAGACATAAGTCTGAAACGCTTGAATTGTTCAAGAATTTCAGAAATGAGGTACAGAACCAACTTGGCAAGAAGATCAAGTTGCTTCGATCTGATCGAGGTGGCGAGTATATGAGCCAAGAGTTCACTGACTATTTGGCAGATTGTGGGATTGTCTCACAGCTGACTCCACCTGGAATGCCACAGTGGAATGGCGTGTGTGAGAGGAGGAACCGGACCCTATTAGATATGGTACGGTCTATGATGAGTCAGGGCGATCTTCCTAAATCCTTTTGGGGCTACGCTTTGGAAATGACATCGCTTATACTGAACAACTGTTCAACAAAGTCGGTTCAGAAGACTCCATATGAGATATGGACTAGGAAGCGTCCCAGGTAGCATTTATGAAGATTTGGGGATGCGATGTTTACGTGAAACGTCTGGCTTCTGATAAGCTATCCGCCAAGTCTGATAAATGCGTATTTGTGGGTTACCCTAACACTACAAAAAACACTCATATTTCCGACGGAAATATCCGTCGCACGAAACAGGAAATTCCGTCGGTATTTTTAGTTTGCGACGGACATCGACGGAATAAGTTCCGTCCGTTAATGGTTGTCGCAAACACATCTCGGTCGTGCATCCGTCGCATATTTGCGACAGAAACAGCCGTCGTAAGTCAGTCGTTTTTAGCGACGGAATATTCCACCGGGAAAAGCGACGGACTAACCGTCGCAATCTAGTCGATATGACCGACGAAAACTCCGTCGTTTTTCCATGGTAAACGCGACGGAAATTCCGTCGTTCAGTCGTCGCTCTGACCGACGGAATCTCCGTCGTAATTCCGTCGGATAATGCGACGGATCGTCCATCGCATAATAGTCGCAAAGAGGGACGGGAGGATTGGTCAGATAATAGTCGCAAATTAGCGACGGCTTATAACGACGGATAGTTCCGTCGCAGCTACGGAAAGCGACGGAAGATTTCCGTAGGATTATTCCGTATGCGACGGAATAATCCGTCGCATAAGAAATTTTTTTCGAAAAAAAATAAAAAATTCGTTTAAAAAAATAATTATACATTTGAAAATTGTTTTATATATTAGAAATTGAAAAAAAAACCGAAATTGTTTTATATATTACAAAACTGAAATCTAACGAAATAAATTGTCCGGAAAATCATCGAGATTTTGGGGATGTTGCTCGTCTTGATGAACCGATGGATCGGGATTGACGGCGGGACTCGGAGCAGACGAACCGGCGGAATCGGTCGGAGGCATAAAACGTTGCATCATCTCCTCTAACCGAGCGATCTTCGCCTGAGCTGCATCAAACTGAGCAATCTTCTCCCGAGCAGCTACAAGTTCCGCAGAAGTCTCCTCGTGTTTTCTCTTCAGCTCCTCGACTTCACGCGTCAGAGATACATGACGTACCACAGACGACGAAGATGCGTCAC
>NW_010965358.1:158580-159139 GCF_000463585.1 Tarenaya hassleriana | reverse complement strand
TTTTCGAAACCGCACCTAGATCAAGCATCTACTTTCAAGCTATGAGAACCACCATTTCTCCATCTTGCCTCACCAAGATAATACGGCACACCCAGCTTTGGCATGGCCCATGACACGTACGATCGAGGCCTTGACAAGTGCTTTACTTATAGAGCTTCTAGATCTAACCGGTTTCTGTGCAACGGTTATTCATAATCCGAATAGACCATCCATTCGATTATGCAATCCCAATCCTGGAGCTCCCACTAAATCAAGCATATCTAATATCTCGATTAAGTTACATGAATTCATTCACTATGGACCATCCATAAGAATAAATCATGTCTATTTGAGTCACAGTTGATCAGATTATGCAACGATTGCGTAATCGGACCTCGAAAACGGAATTTTTTCGGAATCTGAACTTCGGACCGTCCGTTCTAGAGGTAGAACGGACGTTCCAGGCTGGCAGAACGTTCGGTCTCGACTTCAGAAGTCAGAACGGACGTTCAGTCTAGTAGAACTGTGCCAATCAGTCCGTCACCCTTGGACCGTCCGGTCTGGCTTACCCAGAACGGAC
>NW_010965358.1:156351-157297 GCF_000463585.1 Tarenaya hassleriana | reverse complement strand
ATTCATTACATGTTCTTGCATACTAGATCTGTTATGAAATCCATGTATCATTATGAATGATACTAAACTCCCTAGTCTTGTGTCGTTATGGGAATAACGACATAATAAGACTAGTATGATGTGTGATTGATGATCATAGAGATGATCATAAGTGATCTAGTATGCAAGAACATGTAATGAATCAAATACTCTCATAAAACCATAGAAAGTATCAATACATCGAATGTATCTAAATAAAGCTCATGAACAGTACATCATAGAGCACTAAACCAACAGGGATTGACGGCGGGACTCAGAGCAGACGAACCGGCGGAATCGGTCGGAGGCATAAAACGTTGCATCATCTCCTCTAACCGAGCGATCTTCGCCTGAGCTGCATCAAACTGAGCAATCTTCTCCCGAGCAGCTACAAGTTCCGCAGAAGTCTCCTCATGTTTTCTCTTCAGCTCCTCGACTTCACGCGTCAGAGATACATGACGTACCACAGACGACGAAGATGCGTCACCACCCCCTAGCTGACTCGCCAACGCACCAATCCCGTAAATCCGACCTTTCGCATCGAGAGGAACGACCTTCAAAACAATATGTAAATAATATTTAAACTCTAACCTGTTATATTATTTAAAATACAAAAATTACCTCGAGATACAAGCTGTTGATTTCCTGCGGAGTCAATTGCGTTGAACCGCTGCTCTCGTCCATCGTCATTCGATCGGTAATCTTCGATTGAATGGCCTCTTCAATTTCTTGGGCACGATGATCTACGTACGTCCCATCCGATCGACGATGCGTGTCTTGTAAGACACGCAGAGCAGACGGTTGAACGCCTTCTTTCTCGGCCTAAACAAGTTATACAAAAATATTAGTAAAATTTAAAAACAAATAAATCAATTTTCACAAAATACTTACAATATTGAGAGCAACTTTAGCAAACGATCTTCTCCCC
>NW_010965358.1:138196-156082 GCF_000463585.1 Tarenaya hassleriana | reverse complement strand
GGAGTACCCTGGCCAGTGAAACGTTGATCCAACTGCAGTGGATCAGGGGTTCGTTGACTTTGGATCGCTGGTGATCCAACACCACGACCACGGAATCGAGTGTTGTTCCCGCTATGACTACCAGAACGAGAACTCGAACCACGTCTTTCGTGACTCATCTACAAAGTTGGTTACAATTTCGTATCAAATAGGTAAAAAAACTCTAAACCCCAAACGAAACCCCAAACGAAACCCCAAATACTAACCCTAACCCTAAACCCTAAACCCTAACCCAAACCCCAAATACTAACCATAACCCTAACCCTAACCCCAAATACCGTCGCTAACCCTAACCCTAACCCTAACCCCAAATACTAACCCTAACCCTAACCCTAACCCTAACCCTAACCGTAACCCTAAACCCTAACCCTAACCCTAACCCTAACCCTAACCCTAACCCTAACCCTAACCCTAACCCTAACCCTAACAGATCCGAAACGAAACCCTAACAGATCCGAAACCCTAAAAGATCCGAAACCCTAACACATCCGAAAACCTATCCGGGAACACATACGAAACTCATACATCCGAAACCCTAGATTCATAAACCCCAAATACCGTCGGCCAACGAAACGAAACGAAACGAAACACGTACAGAACGAAACACATACGAAACTAAACAAACCGAACAGATCGAAACACAAATTAACCGAACAGATCGAAACATATAAAAGATTCCGAAATCTAAAAAACTTACGGCGGAGAGAGCCGAACAGATGACGGGAAAGGCGACGAATCCGGCGGTGAGAGCGGCCACGAACACGGGGGTGCGAGTGGCGACGAATCCAGGCAGTGAGAGCGGCGAGAGAGATTGAACACGGCGGCGAGAGAGATTGAACACGGCTTCGCGATTCTAAGGGAAAGATTGAGGTCTGGCTGTTTATTAAATTCTGCGACGGAAATATCCGTCGGTAAAGGGTCGGAATCATTAAACGCGTCGGTGACACGTCACCAAACGCGACGGACTTTCCGTCGGTAACATAAAGCAAATTATTTCCGCGACGGATAACCCCGTCGCGTTGAGTCGGAATCATTAAATGCGACGGAAATTCCGTCGTAATTGTGCGTATCCCGAAAAACTCTGCATGATCTGACGTTTCTGAACCGTGCGACGGAATGATCCGTCGGAATGTGGTCGGAATCTCAGACCGTAAGCGACGGAATTTCCGTCCTAATTGTGCGTTTCCCGAAAAACTCTGCATGATCTGACGTTTCTGAACCGTGCGACGGTAATGTCCGTCGGTATTTGTCAGAATCTCAGACCGTACGCGACGGAATTTCCATCGTAATTTTGCGTTTCCCGAAAAACTGTGCATTCTGACGTGTCTGAACATTGCGACGGAAAGTTCCGTCGGTTTTTCAATTTCCGTCCTAATTGTGCGTTTCCCGAAAAACTCTGCATGATCTGACGTTTCTGAACCGTGCGACGGTAATGTCCGTCGGTATTTGTCAGAATCTCAGACCGTACGCGACGGAATTTCCATCGTAATTTTGCGTTTCCCGAAAAACTGTGCATTCTGACGTGTCTGAACATTGCGACGGAAAGTTCCGTCGGTTTTTCATTATTATTAAAAAAAAATAAAAAATGTAAAATACAAATATTATTCAAACGATCCATGTTCTGAAGTGCCGGTCGTTTCTTCATTCGAATCTTCGGTGTTGTCGGCGTTATCATCGTTTCCAACCTCTAACTCCTCAAATTCTGCATTCGGTAATGTTAGTCTCTCAATATTGATTGGGTCATCAAGTCGTACAGCAACCCTTATATCTACGAAGAGGAATGTGGTCGGAATCTTTATCGTTAAATATAGTGCCTCTTGGGGTGATCTTCACAACAGCCCTCCAGTCGACATCATTTCTTCGCTTTACCTTCTTCGGGTATGGTACAAAACAGACCTGGTCAGCTTGAGATGCCATAATAAATGGATCATACTTTGCATATCGACGAGTATAACAGATGTCAACGATGCCTGATTTGTTGATCCAGATTCCGCGACCATGTGTTGAATCAAACCAATCACATCTAAACATCATTACTTGTAAGCCGACATGTCCAGGATACTCAAGCTGTATAATTTGTTGTAAAGTACCATAAAAATCTGGTTCATCACCGGAAGCGCAGTAGTTCGAGCCTTTAACACATACTCCGTAATTGAGGGTTGAACGATGTTCTCCGTGTTCATATGTATGAAAAACATAACCCCTGGTAAAGAAAATCGGCCAACATTTGAGTCGACGAAGTGGACCTTGCACTAATTCGTATAACCATAACGGATGATCTTCGGACGACGACTCGATCTGCCAAAAAAAAAAAATTATTAGTTAATGATGCGTACACATATATTATGAAATATAGATGTCGTAATATAACTTACATATTGTTGCAACCATGTTGCAAATCCATTCTCTTTAATCTTACTCAGTTCTTCATCAGATATTTGATGACCATAAGTATTATATACTTCATCATCATAAACCCTGACACATACAGTAAAAATATTATTTACGTAGGAGAGTATATATATTCTCTCTATACAGTAATTTGTGTAACGGTAGAATATATTCACAATTCAACAATACGTAGGTATGAATGACATGGTAATCTCTGTCAGATAGATATGAATCAGTCGATTTACCACCACATCGCCCTTTTCTGTAGAAAATCTCAGGTATGTCTACATGCATCGAATAAGAGGGTCCATCATCGCACTGGAATGACCGATTCTGACTTCTGTTCTTTGTCAAAACATGATCTTCAAAGTAGTATGATGTGAAGAATGATATCTCCTCATTTATATATTGTTCAGCGATTGATCCTTCCACAAAAGCCTTCTGTTTCGCCTTTTTCTTCAAATGGTACATGAACCGTTCAACGGATACATCCATCTAAATATACAGAAAAATAATCATTTCAAATACAAATATGAATTATTAATTTATTCATGTATATTAAATAATTAAACAAAAATATATACCTAAATTGAACTGGTCCCCCTAGTTCAGCTTCTCGTGGTAGGTGGATCGGTAAATGTTCCATGACATCGAAAAAGGATGGTGGAAATATCTTCTCTAGATTGCACAAGACTAAACTGATATTTTGCTTCAAGATCTCGACATCTTCAACTCGTAACGTCCGACTACATAACTCGTGGAAGAATATGCCGATTCCTAAAAGATAAATCAAAATAAAAAAAATTATGTACAAGTATAACCGTAATATAAAAAATAATATATAGATATATCTATAAAAACTGCTTCAGTAATTAATTAATTCAAACCTGATAAAGCTTCGTGTACATTCTGTGGAAGTATATCGGCAAAGGCAATAGGAAGTAAGCGCTGCATGAAGACGTGGCAATCATGACTTTTCATACCTATCAATTTATTTCCTTCAATATCAACACATCGAGAGATGTTTGAAGAATATCCATCTGGAAATTTCACATCTTCTTTCAACCATTTGAAGAAGTTTCTCTGAGCTTCTCCAGAAACCCGAAATATCGGGACGGGTGCCTTTCCATCCGATGTCAACTCTAGTTCTTTTCGCGAGCAAATTAATTTCAGATCCTTTCTTGAATTGACATTGTCCTTTGATCTTCCGGGAACATTCAGTACCGTATTAATGATGTTATCGAAAAAATTCTTTTCAATATGCATAACATCAAGATTGTGTCGTAACTTATGATGTCTCCAGTAAGGCAATTCCCAAAATATACTTTTTTTTGTGCCAGTTGTGAAAATTACCATCCCCTTCTATCTGCAAATGGCCATTCCCGCCGACGTCTGCTGTTTTTGCTAATCCATATGAACTCACGCAATCTTCCAGTCTTTCAAATAGTATTTCATCACCTGTAAGCTCAAGGGGAGCAGTGTCATTTACGACCTTATTCTTACGAAAATTCTTCTTGTTACGCCGTAACACATGATTGCTCGGGAGAAAACGACGATGACAATCAAACCAGCACATCTTTCTCCCGTTCTGCAACCAAAATGAATCAGTCTCATCCGTGCAATAAGGACAAGCTAGCCGCCCATGTGTTGTCCAGCCAGACAACATTGAATACGCTGGAAAATCACTGATGGTCCACATCAATACGGCACGAAGTAAGAAATTTTGCATAATCGACACATCATATGCCTCGACACCAATGAGCCACAAATTGGTCAACTCTTCAATAAGCGGCTGAAGAAACACATCTAGACTTTTTCTAGGATGTTTAGGCCCCGGCACTAATATCGACAGGAACAAAAACTCTCTATTCATGCACATGTCCGGAGGCAAATTGTACGGTGTCAGAATCACCGGCCACAGAGAGTAATTCGGACCAGACATTCCAAATGGATTAAACCCATCCGTACATAATGTTAAATATACATTTCTAGACTCGCTTGCGAAATCAGGAAATACCTGTTGAAAATGTTTCCAAGCCAATCCATCAGATGGATGATGCATTTCTCCTTCTGGAGTACAATGTTCCGCGTGCCAGCGCATATGTGATGCAGTCTTCTCGGATTGATATAACCGCTTTAATCGATCCGTTAATGGCATATAAAACATTCTTTTAAAAGGAATTAACTTGCCTTTTTTTGAAGATTTCCGTCGTGGTCGGTATCTGTCTTTGTTACAGAACCGACATTGCATCAGATCTGAATCGTCTTTCCAGAAAATCATACAGTTGTTCTCGCACACATCAATCTTCTGATACGGTAAACCCAACGTCCGCATTAAACTCTTAGTTTCATAATAAGATTCAGGTGCAGTGTTACCTTCTGGGAGATAATGTTTAAACATCTGGGTGAAACCGTCCATACACCTTTCTGGAAGATTATAATCTGTCTTCATATTCATCAACTGTGAAGATAATGATAACCTTGAAAGACCTTGGACGCATCCATCGTATATCGCCGTATTCGCCGTATGAAGCATACCATAAAACCTTTTTGCTTCTACGTTGGGTTCCTCCTCCATGTGGGGCGATGGAACAATGTTGGGAAATGCATCACTCACCATTTCCGTGTATGGATTCCTTATTTCTTCTCCAAATGTCATCTCCGACGTCGTATTATTGATTTCTTCATATCCAACCATATGTACATCTTGTGATGATGATGTATCATAGGTTTCTCCATGTGCAAGCCAAACAAAATAATTCGGCATGAAACCTTTACGATATAAGTGATTCCACACTTCACTCAAACTCCGCCATTTTTTATTCTGGCACTTTACACACGGACAAGGCAGCTTTTCGCTCTCCAAATACGACTGATTTGACGTGGCAAACGACATAAAATTTTGCAACCCTTCTTCATATTGCTTTGACCATCTGAGAACAAAGTGTTTGTTGCTCGGAATGGATCTTTCTTGGAGAGAGAGTTCTTCTCCAAGAGAGTTAGTGGGAGTAGAATAGATCTCGAAGAAGTTCGAGAACCACAAGTAGTCGAAGAACCGAGTGAACAGGTCGAAACGGTTCAACCTGTGTCACAAGTTGTTGAGACAGCACCTCCTAGTGAACCTCGGAGATCTGGTAGAATTCGCCAAGAGCCTACAAGATACGGTTTTCTTGTGACTGGAAACGATGAACTCATTTTGTTAGAACATGACGAGCCTACGTCGTATTCAGAGGCTGTGGCGAGTTCCGATTCCGAGAAATGGCACCAGGCCATGGAGTCTGAGATGCAGTCCATGTACGACAACAAAGTATGGACTTTGGTCGACTCATTCGATGATATTAAGACCATTGGATGTAAGTGGGTTTTCAAGAAGAAAACCGACATGGATGGCATCGTGCATACCTATAAGGCACGACTCGTCACGAAAGGGTTTCGGTAGATTCATGGTATAGACTATGATGAAACTTTTTCACCAGTTGTGATGCGTATTATGACTACGAGATATGACAGATGGATGTCAAGACCGCATTCCTTAACGGGAATTTGCTCGAGGATGTGTACATGGCACAATTCGAGGGTTTTGTCGATCCTAAGAGTCCGAGGAAGGTATGCAAGCTTCAGAGATCCATTTATGGACTGAAGCAGGCTTCGAGGAGCTGGAATCTTAGATTTGACGAGGCAGTCAAAGCGTTTGGCTTCCTGCAAAACGAAGATGAGCCATGCGTTTACAAGAAGGTCAGTGGGAGCGTTGTGGTCTTCCTTGTGCTTTATGTAGATGATATATTGCTCATCGGAAATGATGTTCCTACTTTGCAAGGAATGAAATCCTGGCTAGGATCAGTCTTTTCGATGAAGGACTTAGGAGAAGCCGCCTACATTCTAGGAATCAAGATCTATAGAGATAGATCGAGAAGGCTTTTGGCCTAAAAACCCGAGGGTTTTGTTGATCCTAAGAGTCCGAGGAAGGTGTGCAAGCTTCAGAGATCCATTTATGGATTGAAGCAGGCTTCGAGGAGCTGGAATCTTCGATTTGACGAGGCAGTCAAAACGTTTGGCTTCCTGCAAAACGAAGATGAGTCATGTGTTTACAAGAAGGTCAGTGGGAGCGCAGTGGTCTTCCTTGTACTTTATGTGGATGATATATTGCTCATCGGAAATGACATTCCTACCTTGCAAGGAGTAAAATCCTGGCTAGGATCAGTTTTTTCGATGAAGGACTTAGGAGAAGCCGCCTATATTCTAGGAATCAAGATCTATAGAGATAGATCGAGAAGGCTTCTTGGTCTAAGTCAGAGTACATACATTGACAAGGTCTTGAATCGGTTCAAGATGCAAGACTCCAAGAGGGGTGCCTTGCCAATGGGACATGACGTTGCTCTTAGCAAGACTCAGTGTCCAAAGACACAGGATGAGCAAGAGCGCATGAGTAGGATTCCATATGCCTCGGCAATTGGATCCATCATGTACGCCATGTTGTGTACTTGTCCGGATGTATCATATGCATTGAGTATGACTAGTAGATATCAGTCTACACCAGGTGAGGCTCACTGGATTGCGGTCAAGAACATCCTTAAGTACTTGAGAAGGACTAAGGATTTGTTCTTGGTGTATGGCGGATTGGAAGACGAGCTCGCTATAAGTGGTTATACCGATGCTAGTTTCCAAACCGACATAGATGACTTCAGATCGCAGTCAGGTTATGTTTTCTGCCTGAACGGTGGGGCTATCAGTTGGAAGAGTTCCAAACAGCCAACCGTGGCAGATTCGACTACAGAAGCCGAGTACATAGCAGCATCGGATGCAGCTAAGGAAGCTGTTTGGATCAGGAAATTCGTGGGAGACCTGGGCGTTATTCCTAGCATTGCAGATCCCATTGAGTTGTACTGTGACAACAATGGTGCGATTGTGCAAGCTAAGGAACCCCGGTCACACCAGAGATCCAAACACATACTCAGGCGATTTCATTTGATCAGAGAAATCATCGACAGAGGAGATGTGAAGATAAGCAGAGTGTCGACGGATGATAATATTGCCGACCCATTGACGAAGCCTCTCCCTTCGTCAAAACATGATGGTCATGTTAAGGGTATGGGGATTAGATGCGTGTAGGATAGATCATAGAGCATAGTGGGAGATTGTTGGTTGTAATGCTCTAGGATGATCCGTGATATGACATTTTGACTTTGTATTGATTCATTGATTTATGAATGCATTACATTCCCGTTATATGATTGGCATGTTTGTTATATTTCGGTATCCTTGAATCATTATAGAATGATTCTAAACACTCTGGTCAGTTATCATTGTGGGAACAATGATAAATTAAGACTAGCATGAGGTGTGATCAATGCATTGGATGCATATCACAATCATGGGTACTCGTTGTGAACAAGTGACTGGTTGACCCGCATGAGATTATCACTCGGACCGAGTCAATACTAAATGGGCCGGTTCAGGAGTTGACAATGGGCTTGGGCTGATTCGTTCTGACTCGACCGAGTCAGAGTTCTGACTCGGACCGAGTCAATACCCAGAAAAAGTCACTTTTCCACAAGGATTAGGGTTCCTATCTTATAAAAAGGGTATTGGACGCCGTCTTCAACCCAAGACAGACGAAAATAACCCTAAGACAGAGCAAAAACTCAGAAGAAATCGTTTCTTTAATAGTTCTAGCTCCCGGGATTAGATCCCGCTTTATATACTTCACAGATCCTAGCAGATCGGTTCCAAAAGCGTTTGGAATCCTTCCCTCGGTGTGGATACGTGTAGAAGGACTGTAGCTTCAGTCCTAAGTGATTAAACAGGCCCGGGATCGACTCCTACTTCCGTTTCTTCAGGAAAGAGGTAAGTACTCGATTCCCACGGTGATATATACGGTCTGTCGGGTTTTGCAGGTTTGGTTGCGTGTGACGTTTGGCTAGGTTTAGATCTTTTTCTTCTGCTGCATGAAACCTAGAAACCAAACCCTAGATCGATGAGATCGCATGCTAGGAACCCGTAGCGAAACCCAACAGTTGCGTACTTTGAATACGTCAAACGTCTTGCGTAACAGGAGGACTATAAAGGCGTGTATCAGGTACGAAACGAATCATGTGCTGGATTGTAGATAGTCAAGACGGGATTTGTACCTCTCGTAAAAGAGAGAGATATCGTTGATAACAAGAGGACTATAAAGGCGTGTATCAGGTACGAAACGAATCATGTGCTGGATTGTAGATAGTCAAGACGGGATTTGTACCTCTCGTAAAAGAGAGAGATATCGCTGGGCCCCTCGTGTGAGCGAGACTGTAGAAATGTGTGGCCGCACTATAGACGAACATCGTCTATTTCAGACAGTCGAACTCATTGAACGAGAAAGCAGTCGAATCAGATAAGGTGGCTTGTCCATGCTTTATTTTCGACGTATGATATCGCGATACAAAAGGATCATCAACCGGAATCATCACTGGCGTTCGTAGGATCACGAACAAACTCTATTCGAGATAGGTAGTCATAGTGTCTTGCTAGAGACTGCCTATGACTTGTGTAACCGAAATAAGAGATTTCGGGTTATACTGCTATATCGGATGAGTCTACAGGGTCACACACACAGGAAAGGACGAATGCGCGAGAAGAGACTAGAAAATCTCGGTGGAGCAGAGGCCAGACCGACCGGCCCAGAAGGTCTGAACCGATCGGTCCAGACACGTGGACCGGTCGGTCCAGAGGTAACCTGCAAATGTTGCTCGGTCCGGAAAATGTTCCAGACCGATCGGTCCAGAACCATGGACAGATCGGTCCACACGTTAAAAGCTCCAGAGCAATCGGTCTAGACGTCAGGATTTCTTAAAATCACTCTAATTAGGGTTTTAAGTGGGATTAACTTTAGGGAATGCCTCCCAAGCCTCTTGGCACGACTTTTAGACCCTTTGGGGAGTTTTTGAGAGTTGAAAACTTAAGAGTTAGATCCCTGAAACCCTTGCGCAAAGAAGAACGTGTTCTTCAGTCCTAGCAGACAAGTTTCAACCGTTGGAATCCTTTCCGCCGTGTGGATACGTGTAGACGGTGAGGTATTCTTCTTGCCTTACGTGATCGGACGAACACATCAATTGATACAGGCCTCAGATCGATTGAGGTAAGCGTTCTAACGTTTCTACAGGATCATGCATGATAGGTTTTAGGGTTTCATCAAAATTTTTGTTTTACATCCGCTGCGCAAACCCTAGAACCGATCTCTTAGAAATTAGATTCGCTCTTGAGATCCCATGAAACCGAATAGTGGTATCAGAGCCTGTTTCTCTATATGATTTTGTTAGAACTCGATCACGCACGTTATAGGATTTGAATTGTTTGAATCCGTGTTTGCTTTTGCTATGCATAATTTGATTGTGGATCTAGAGTAGATTTTCTGTTCATTGTTGCATAGTGTGCAAGAGCTTCGAATTCTGAGTTCGCACGCGAAAACCGGGTCGAATTCGGGTCTGAAATGGGGCAGAAACGACGAAAATGATATCTGATCACGTTTTCGCCTGGACCAATCGGTCTGGTCCTCGATGGTTACTTGGTCGCGGACTTGATCCTAATGTCATTACCCGAAGACTATAACCAATTCGTGATGCAGTAACATATGCATGGGATGACTAAGAGCTTAGCCGAACTGCATGGGATGCTGAAATCGGCCGAGCAGGATATCGTGGTACCCAAGATTGTGCTTGCTGTTGAGAACAACTCCAGTAAGAAGCGGTGGGGTAAAGCCAAAAAGAAGGCTGCGAAGAAGGCAAAAGTTGCCTCTACGCCCAAGCCTAAGCCTGATAAGGGTGACTGTCATTACTGCGGAGTGTCTGGACACTGGAAGCGTAATTGTCACCTTTACTAGGAGGATCTGAAGGATAAGAAGCTTGGTGAAGCTTCTGCCTCAGGTATTCATGTTATAGAAACTAACATCTGTACTACATCTTCGTGGGTATTGGATACCGGAAGTGCCTCACACATTTGTGGAAATGTGCAGGGACTAAGAAGAAGTAGGATGTTGGCAAAGGGAGAAGCGGATCTACGCATCGGAAATGGAGCAAGAGTTGCTGCATTGTGTGTTGGCGTTTATGATTTGCATCTTCCTTCTGGACTTGTTTTAGAATTAAGTAATTGTTACTATGTGCCTACGATTAGCAGAAACATTATTTCTATTTCATGTCTGGATTTAGATGGTTTTCGATTTGTGATTGAGAGCTCGAGTTTGATGATTTATCGAGACAACATTTACTATGGTAATGGTAATTTTGTGAATGGTTTATGCGTCTTGAATGATCAGCCTTCGAACTCGACATCGTCCATCTATAACGTGAGTACTAAACGGTTTAAGCCGAACAACTTAAACCCGACCTTCCTCTGGCATTGTCGTCTAGGCCATATAAACGAGAAGCACATTTAGAAGCTTCATTCTGAAGGTCTTCTGGATTCATTTGACTTTGAGTCTCTTGAATCTTGCGAGTCTTGTTTAATGGGTAAGATGACGAAGAATCCTTTCAAGGGAAAAGGACAGAGAGCGACAGAGTTATTGGACCTGATACATAGTGATGTATGCGGACCAATGAGCTGTCCAGCTAGAGGAGGTTATCTGTATTTCGTTACGTTCACTGATGTTTTCAATCGATACGATTATGTCTATTTGATGAGACATAAGTCTGAAACACTTGAAATATTCAAGGCTTTCATGAACGAAGTACAGAACCAGCTTGGCAAGACGATCAAGACACTTTGATCAGATCGTGGTGGCGAGTATATGAGCCAAGAGTTCTCTGACTATCTGGTTGATTGTGGTATTGTATCACAATTAACTCCTCCTAGAATGCCACAGTGGAATGGCGTGTCTGAACGGAGGAACCGAACACTGTTAGACATGTGATAACTCATATTCTTCTCTATATTTTGATGAGAGTTTGTCTAGGTTTTATGGGATAATCACATGCATTCATAGACATTCTAGGCGTGTTAGGACACAAAACCCGGTTGTGCTTTAGTTTTGCAGCTTACAGGTTTCGAAGATGATTGGACTCGAAAAAGAGCTATTTGGAGCGTTAAAGGAGAAGTCCGGATGAGGTACTCATGTTGCGACATCAATAACTTTCTCTACAGAGGTCCAAATCGTACGAGACTGTACCATTGGAAAGAACACTTCAAGAGCTTCGCGTAGACCAAAATCGTGTAAATCAGACATCGGAGTAGAAAGTTATGAGTGAATTCGTGAAGACCAGAAAACTGCAAATGCAGGGCCAGATCCAACTGAATCCGGTCCGGATCAAGAACGCAGAATTCGACCCCAGGAATATGGATCCGGTCCGGATCTGCCTGGAATCGGCCCGGATCCAGTCAAAAATCCTGTTTCGCGATTTTCAGCATCAGAATGGGAATAGGACTCTTGGGAGTCGCCCTAGGGTTATAAAAAAGCCATAGCCACGTCCTAGAACATCGGAGAACCTTAGAGAACACTTAGATACAGACTTTTGGAGAGTTTTTGGTGAGAGAAGAATAGAAGTTCATGGGATTTTGGGAAGAATTCACGGGATTTCGGGAAGAAGAAGGAAGATTTGATCGTGGAGACTACACATCTACATGAGCTTTTCTCTCCTTTCTTTTGTCTCTTTTTCTCTGAGCTTTTTGTTATTTTCTATGAACCGTGAGTAGATCCACGGCTATGGGTTAGGGATTCGTTTGTGTTTTGGGTATGTTTGAACCCTAACTTGGAATTCGGTTTTGATTTCTTTCGGTTCTATTGATTTGCGCTTTTATTGGATTGATGTTTGCTAACCCCTTGGTCAATTATCTTAGATTCTAAACTACATAGAGATATGAGTTTGGTTTCGGATCAAAATCAATAGGATAAATCGTATTATTTACATAGAGATATGGTTTAATCCATCTAGGGTTGATGATAGCGTTCTTCATGCATCTAGGGTTAACTTGAATAGATCGAGAGATTGACGAGTTACTCTGTAGGTAGTGTGTTAGTAGACCGAGAGGTGAATTCTCTATCTTTGTTGCTTGATGATTCCTGAATAGAAGTCATAATCGTTATTCTCGCATGCTTAGTAAATACCCATACACGCGAATACGATCCCGACACCCATGGTCATCTTAGATTGATACTTTACTCGTTTTTATTGCTTTTCTTCCTTATTTTCCATTCATTCCACATATTTCTACCATCACTTCCACTTCCTTGCTTTGATTTGGTTTTGATTAGGGTTTAGATTTAGCTACCGGTCCTTGCGTTCGACCCCGTGTTATGACGATCCGTATCCTTGCGGTGAGTTGTGAACCGATTTATAGATTCTAGACTCGATACACACATATCAAGTTTTTGGCGCCGTTGCCGAGGACTGGTTAGCCTATTTCTAGGTCTTTATCGATTCTAGATCTTTGCTTGTTTTCTTTTTCTTTTGTTTTTCTTTGGTTTTTGTGGATTCACTTGGTCTCGAGTTCTTCTTTTTCTTTGCGGTTTGCAGGGTTCTAGTGCATGACACGGAGCTCTACTCGCACAGAAGACCTAGTCTACGATCCAGAGATTGAGACATTTTGAGAGACATCCGAAATCAGCAGAGAAGAGAAGCTATGTCGAGGTCAAGTAGTTCGGACGACCGACAAAAATAGCGTGCAGTTCATGATGAGGAGCATCAAGAGAATCAGAACCACATGAATCAAGAACACATGAATCCGCTATACGATCAGCAGACCGAGGGCGAAGCTACTTACGTTGCAGAGGAGACTTTGAGTTCTTACATTGCACCGAAGCACACCCAACTCCTATCATGCATCAACAGACCGCCCATAGATAGTTTCGAACTATCTCCACAATGCATCACGATGTTCAGTCAGGCGAGTTTCAGAGGGCGGCTGATACGTGTGTATCGAGTCTAGAATTTATAACACGATTCACAACTCACCGCAAGGATACGGATCGTCGTAACACGGGGTCGAACGCAAGGACCGGTAGCTAAGTCTAAATCCTAATCGAAGCCAAATCAAAGCAAGCAAGTGGAAGTGATGGTGGAAATAGGTGGAATCAACGGAAAATAAAATAAGAAAGCAAATAAAAATGAGTAAACTACCAAAGAAAGATGACTACGGGTGCCAGGATCGTATTCTGTATGGGTATATGCTAAGCATGCGATATCAAGCAAGGATGACTACGGGTGTCGGGATCGTCGTATTCTGTATGGGTATATGCTAAGCATGCGAGAATAACGATTATGACTTGTATTCGGGAATCATCAAGCAACAAAGATAGAAAATTCACATCTCGGTCTACTAACTCCCTACCTACAGAGTAACTTGTCAATCTCTCGATCTATTCAAGTTAACCCTAGGTGTATGAAGAACGCTATCATCAACCCTAGATCGATTAAACCATATCTCTATGTGAATAATACGATCTATCCTATTGATTTTGATCCGAAACCAAACCCATATCTCTATGTAGTTTAGAATCTAAGATAATTGACCAAGGGGTTAGCAAACATCAATCCAATAAAAGTGCAAATCAATAGAACCGAATCAAATCAAAACCGAAATCCAAGTTAGGGTTCAAACATACCCAAAACACAAACGAATCCCTAACCCATAGTCGTGGATCTACTCACGGTTCATGGAAAACAATAAAGAGCTCAGAGAAAAAGAGATAAAAGAGAGGAGAGAAAAGCTCATGTAGATGTGTAGTCTCCACGATCGAATCTTCCTTCTTCTTCCCGAAATTTCGTGAACTTCTATTCTTCTCTCACCAACAGCTCTCCAAAAGTGTGTATCTAGGTATTCTCTAAGGTTTTCTAATGTTCTAGGACGTGGCTAGGGCTTTTTTATAACCTTAGGGCGGCTCCCAAGAGTCCTATTCCCATTCGGATGCTGAAAATCGCGAAACAGGATTTTTGACTGGATCCGGACCGTTTCCAGATGGATCCGGAGCGGATCTAGATTCCTGGGGGTCGAATTCTGCGTTCTGAAATCGAACCGATTCCAACTGGAATCGGCCCTGCACCGGCAGATTTCTGGTCTTCACGAATTCGCTCATAACTTTCTGCTCCAGTGTCGGATTTAAGCGATTTTGGTGTCTACGTGAAGCTCTTGAAGTGCTCTTTCCAACAAGTCTCACACGATTTGGACTTCTGTAGAGAAAGTTATTGATGTCGCAACATGAGTACCTCATCCGGACTTCTCCTTTAACGCTCCAATTAGCTCCTTTTCGAGTCCAATCATATCCGAAACCTTTAACTCTGCAAAACTAGAGCACAACCGGGTTTTGTGTCCTAACACGCCTAGAATGCCTATGAATGCATGTGATTATCCTATAAAACCTAGACAAACTCTAGAGAAGAATAGGAGTTATCAGCGGCCTACAGAGGATCTCATTGCTCACTTGACTCAGTTTAAGATGCTGTGCAGATCAGTTAGGAAGCCACGAGGGATGACCATAGAGGATGTATACTTAGAGGCCTTTCCTTTTTCACTGATGGACCGGGCAAGAGATTGACTCTACACCCTTGAGCCGAACTCAATTACAACATGGGAGGACCTAGAGGAGCAGTTCATGGCGAAATACTACTCCCCAGAGAAGATCCGAGCTGCACAGAGAGCCATACACGACTTCACTCAAGAGATTGATGAGAGTCTATACGATGCATGGGAGAGATTCAAAGGCTATCAACGCCTTTGTCCACACCACGGCATGGATAAGCGACTGTTGCTTTCCACGTTCATCTACAGACTAAGAGACGATACTAGAGCATGGATGGATGCAGCTTGTGGAGGGAGTGTATACGACATTCCCTTTGACACCCTAGAGATGCAGATCGCCAAGATGGCAAAAGCAAGAGGGATGTCAGGAGACAGCATTAGACGCTCAACCGGACGGATAGATTTGGACGAGTCCGCTGCTTTAAAGGCAGTCATGTCAGATCTATCAGCAATCAAGCAGCACATGGGACTCAAGAATACATCTAACCCGCAGAAAGTCCAGCCTGGTATGTTTCTGGTTGATCAGGCCACATCAGAGGAAGAACCGGTTGAGGACGTCAACTACATAGGAAGGAATCAATATCAGAGTTCTTCCAATCTCTACAACTCGTACGCACCTAGGGATCATCCGGGTTTATCCTACGGAAACCCGAGCGGAGCATTGCATGCACAACAACATGGCGTTCCCAGAATCCCTCAGAATCCCCCGGGCTTCACTTAGTCACGTTTTCAGGGGCACAATCAGGGATATGCACAGGAGAATCCAGGATACGGGCAGCAGAATCAGGGTTACCGAGCGTCTCAACCTGCGAAGAACGATGAAGCAGACATTAAGACGATGCTCGCCCAGCTAATGCTCGATCAGGAGACATCATTTACTGAGCTGAAGACCGAGATACAAAGTATAAAAGTCAGACAAGACACTTTTGAGAGGAGACTAGATGGAGTTGAGGCTCATCTGAAGCATGTGGACATGCAGATTGCACAGCTTGCATCACAACCCTCTAGACAGCAGGGCACATTTTCTGGAAAGCCCGAACCAAATCCACGAGAACACTCAATGCCATTCAGCTTATAAGTGGAGAGAGTCTGCCTGAGACGGTCCCTATTACTCCCATAGAAAAAGGGACGACGTCTAGATACACTGCTGAAGAGAAAGGGAAAGCCATAGCTCACGAGACACCTAAGGTGCATGTAGAGGAAGCCGAACCGCCACATGTAGCTCCTCCACCTTATGTACCACCCGTTCCTTTCCCTTCTCGATTGAAGAAGCATACTGAGGATACACAGTTGTCTAGATTTGTTGATATGCTTCGGAAGTTAGAGGTTAAGATGCCTTTTTATGAGACGATACTCCAGATCCCTTCTTATGCAAAATTTTTGAAAGATATCTTGACTAAGAAGAGGGTGATTGGGAAGGAGACAGTATCCTTGAGCATAGAGGTGAGCGCTGCGATTCTACAGCATGAGTTGCCACGGAAGAGATCGGATCCAGATAGTTTCTCGATTCCTTGCAAAATCGGGAACATTGAGATTGACCATGCATTGTGCGATTTGGGTGCCAGTGTGAGCTTGCTTCCATTGTCTATCTATAAGAAGCTCAACATTGAAGATCTTAAGCCGACGAGGATGGCACTACAGTTTGCGGATAGATCCGTCAAGTATCCTGCAGGTATTCTCGAGGACGTCCCATTGAAAGTCAGGGATTATTATGTTCCCGTTGATTTTGTTGTCTTAGACATGGAAGAGGACTCGAAGATACCGATTATACTAGGCCGACCGTTCTTAAACACGACTGATGCGGTGGTTCATGTTCGTGCTGGTCGTCTTACGATGAAGACAGGTGATGAGACTGTGGAGTTCACCTTAGATCACAACATGAAGAAGTCATCCACCACCGATTCAGCATGCTATGTCGATGTGCATGAAATCCTCACTCAAGAAGTCTTCGATCAGTTTTGGGAAGTCGATCCTCTAGAGATATCTCTCCTTGCGTCGGATGAGAGCATATACAACAATTGGGAGGATATCCGGGAGCTTATGCGAGCATTGAACGAAGGATCAGACGAAATTGGAGTTTTACAGAAGATGGATCCGGACCGATTCCACCTAGAAACGGACCGGATCCAAACACAGTCTTGCGAAGATAAACTGGAAACGGATCGATTCCACCTGACATCGACACGCCCGATTCTTCTATGAACGTCTCCGAACCCTCCACGACGATTACTAAAGACGTTCTAGAGACCAGAGTGCCACCCCCTAGCACAGGGACGTTGAATAAAGCGGATTGGAGTCTAGAGAATACCTCGAAGGTGAAATTGAAGCCCCTACCTCAAAGGCTTAGGACAAAGAAACACACATACACAGATAGGAACACAGGACCATCATTGGAGAGAGGTACATATCCCACTCGTAATCCTATATCCGTGTTTGAACCTTCTATTACAGGTTGTCGAGTAGGGGTAATGAGCAAGAGAGGATCTAAACGAGCAAAATCATCGCTCAAGCGTCCACAAGATCCACCTCCTTCACAAGTTTGGAAACCCAAGGAGGATAGAAGGCTCAAGCATCCACGAGGTCCAAAAGATAAGATGCGCTTAATGCTCAACATCCAGGGTGGCGAAAGATCGATTATCTTCGCCTCTCAGACCCTCCCATCATTTGAGCAAGATAGGTCGAGCTAATGACGTTAAACAAGCACTTCTCGGGAGGCAACCCGAGCACTAGGTAACTTTTCTTTTTCTTTTTCTTTGTAGCATAGGTAGTAGAGACCGTGATTGTATCTTTCAGAATGTATTGCTATTATTATGCTTTTGTTTGGATAACGTTTGTTGTTCTATGAGCATTTACACCGGCACACGAGAGATGAGCATCGACTTCCGAGAGACAACGTTTGATAGGTTCCAGTTTACAGAGTTTGTGAGTTAACTTCATTGCGAGCGAACGAATTTCGCAGAGCTAAGTCTTCTG
>NW_010965358.1:132510-137854 GCF_000463585.1 Tarenaya hassleriana | reverse complement strand
CGGTGTATGGTTCAAGTCTGGAGGGGTGGATAGATCCTTCATACATTCAGGTCTATCTACTTAGGATTGCATTTAGTTTAGGTACATTTTATCATGACATATAGACTTAGGAAATTTTTTTCATCTTTTGCATATCATTTTGCATTAGTTGCATTTACACGTTTTCTTTCTTTTCATATAGATGATTTTTGTTAGGTTTGCATGATTACATTTGATCATATAGATTTAGGATCATATAGGTTCATGTGCATACCTCGAAAACCCGTTTTGAACATCATTTGGAGGATTTGTGGGATGATAGAGTAGGAATATCTTGATGATCTAGTGACTTTGTAGAGCGTGGTTGAACCGTGTCGAATTGATAGTTCTCCAGACTTTCCATATACAGTTTGTGGGATGGAGTTGTTATTTGGAACCTACGGAGTTGAAACGACTATATCCAGGTTATATCTTTCTTTTAGAACCTTTTCCGAGTCTTGCAGGTCGATGAAATCTAGTTCAACAAATGCCTTGGGAAAATAAAGCATCTCGACACTCCGCTGTCAAAATCTCGTCAACGAAAATCGTTCGGGGACATGAGTGCATCGATCGAAGGTTCGGGTCTAAGTTGTGGGTTGAATATCGCATTGGAAGAAAAAAAAGGAAAAAAATTACATAGAAAAAAAAAAGAGAAGAAAAAAAAAGAGAAGAGAAAAACGATATCCTTCAACTTCAATGTTCTAGAAACCCGAGGTGCTAGCGTTCGATAGAGAAATTCTACAGAAAGGTAAAAATCCAGGTACAAAGTAGAACTAAGATTGAAGAGGCTAAGTTGAGATAAGGATAGGTTCGGAAATAGGCTTGGTGAGTTGTAGAGACTCTAACGGGTTCTAGGTGGCAATAAAAATCCCATGGCTAGGTAGATTAGTCTTTGGTAGGAAGATCATAGTAGACCGGTTTGGGTACGATTCTTTGAAAACTAGTATTTGATGAATGTTTTGCTTTTGAGTCTCACGATGATGCTATTCGATGTTCATCATTCTCCATTTTACAGATTTTATTCCTTCGTTCTTTACTCGAGGACGAGCAAAAGTTTAAGTCTGGGGGAATTTGATAACTCATATTCTTCTCTATATTTTGATGAGAGTTTGTCTAGGTTTTACGGGATAATCACATGCATTCATAGACATTCTAGGCGTGTTAGGACACAAAACCCGGTTGTGTTTTAGTTTTGTAGATTACAGGTTTCGAAGATGATTGGACTCGAAAAGGAGCTATTTGGAGCATCAAAGGAGAAGTCCGGATGAGGTACTCATATTGCGACATCAATAACTTTCTCTACAGAGATTCAAATCGTGCGAGACTTGTATCATTGGAAAGAACACTTTAATCGCGTAGACACCAAAATCGTGTAAATCCGACACCGGAGCAGAAAGTTATGAGCGAATTCGTGAAGACCAGAAAACTGCAAGTACAAGGCCGGATCCAACTGAATCCGGTCCGGATCAAGAACGCAGAATTCGACTCCAGGAATCTGGATCCGGTCCGTATCCACCTGGAATCGGCCCGGATCCAGTCAAAAACCTTGTTTCGCGATTTTCAGCATCAGAATGGGAATAAGACTCTTGGGAGCCGCCCTAGGGTTATAAAAAAGCCCTAGCCATGTCCTAGAACATCGGAAAACCTTAGAGAACACTTAGATACAGACTTTTGGAGAGCTTTTGGTGAGAGAAGAATAGAAGTTCACGAGATTTTGGGAAGAAGAAGGAGGATTCGATCGTGGAGACTACACATCTACATGAGCTTTTCTCTCCTTTCTTTTATCTCTTTTTCTCTGAGCTTTTTGTTATTTTCTATGAACCGTGAGTAGATCCACGGCTATGGGTTAAGGATTCGTTTGTGTTTTGAGTATGTTTGAACCCTAACTTGGATTTCGGTTTTGATTTCTTTCGGTTCTATTGATTTGCGCTTTTATTAGATTGATGTTTGCTAACCCCTTGGTCAATTATCTTAGATTCTAAACTACATAGAGATATGGGTTTGGTTTCGGATCAAAATCAATAGGATAGATTGTATTATTCACATAGAGATATGGTTTAATCGATCTAGGGTTGATGATAGCGTTCTTCATGCATCTAGGGTTAACTTGAATAGATCGAGAGATTGATGAGTTACTCTGTAGGTAGTGAGTTAGTAGACCGAGAGGTGGATTCTCTATCTTTGTTCCTTGATGATTCCCGAATACAAGTCATAATCATTATTCCCGCATGCTTAATAAATACCCATACACGCGAATACGATCCCGACACCCGTGGTCATCTTAGATTGATACTTTACTCGTTTTTATTGCTTTGCTTCTTTATTTTCCATTCATTCCACATATTTCTACCATCACTTCCACTTTTTTGCTTTGATTTGGTTTCGATTAGGGTTTAGATTTAGCTACCGGTCCTTGCGTTCGACCCCGTGTTACGACGATCCGTATCCTTGCGGTGAGTTGTGAATCGGGTTATAGATTCTAGACTCGATACACACGTATCAACATGGTTCGGTCGATGATGAGTCAGACAGATCTTCCGAAGTCCTTTTGGGCTATGCTTTAGAGACCGTTGCGTACCTGCTGACCAAGAGTGTGGCTGAAACGATGCCATATTATATATGGACGGGGAAGCGTCCCGCGTTGTCGTTTGTCAGAATTTGGGGTTGCGACGCTTACGTGAAGCGTCAGATGACATGATAAGTTATCCTCCAAATCTGATGTGTTTATTTGTAGGCTACCCTAAAGAAACTAAGGGTTACTACTTCTACATTCCGGCAGAGAACAAGGTGTTCATTGCCATGAATGCGACTTTTATGGGAGTAGGATCGAACTTGAGGAAGTTCGAGAGCATTAAGTAGACGCTGAGACGAGTGAACAAGTTGAAGACGTTCAACCTGTTTCACTGCCGGTTGTGACTCAACCTTCGACGAGTGAACCTCGGAGTTCGAATTTGCATACAATGCATTAGTTGCATGATATGCATTTAGGTTCACCTAACTCAAGGCCCTATTTTGATTCTTGGGGGGATTGTTGGATTTGAGTTTATTTGATAGAATCAAAACGGGCCTAGCCCGTGAGAAACCCGGTCCGTGAAAAGTTTTAGAAACTTTAAATCTGCAGAATATTAAGAGAATATTCTTGTTTGAATTTGAAATTCCAATTGGATTCAAATCCGCAGAAAATCTATCAAATATGATTAAGATAAGATTGAAATAATATCAAGATAGAATCAAATTTGAATTTTGAAATTCAAATTGATTTATTTTGAGATTGTCCCCTCTACTATAAATAGGGGTCTTGGGTTAGCTCATAAATCACAGAAAAGAAAACAAGCATTCTAGAGAGCAAAAAAAAGAGCATTCACATTTGCTCATATCTCTCTCTGAGTTCGCTTGGTATTTGGAAAGCTTCTTCCAAATATGCGGTCGTTGTATCCTGGGAGTTCACCGTGCTCCAGTAGCCTCGAAGCTTTAGAGGTGGCACGAAAATCGAACTTAAGAAAACAGTGTTTCACAGGCCTCGACAAAATAATCTTTCAATTTCACGTACTTATCTGGAATCGCTCGAATTGCCGGAGTTTTGCTGTCATCAACAACCGTCGTCCCCAACACAAGACTCGCAAGATTCAAGAGACTCAAAGTCAAATGAATCCAGAAGACCTTCAGAATGAAGCTTCTGAATGCGCTTCTCGTTTATATGGCCTAGTGATAACATGTATTTTGGTGACATTTTAGTATAGGATGTCTAGTACATTTTACTCGGTTTTGCATATTTATAGGCATTCAAGAGTACATTTGGTCTCGATATTGCTTGGTTGCTTTCTTTGGTATCAAAACAGGTATTCATGCATAAAAGAGGGCAAAAGGAGTGGAAAACATGGACTACGGAACATCACAGACGACATTTGGAGTTGTTCCGGGGAAAAACATGAAACCTAAAAAGTCAGATCTTGAAAGTCCAATAACTTCCACCCTACAAAGGAAGAAGCCTAGCTGCCAAGCAAATAAATAGAAGACATCTTGGGCTTCAAAAATTATCGAGAGATCACAGAAGAAGCCAGAGAACTCGAGAGAGAATCAAGACGGAGTTTCCCGGGAGCAGAGATTGAAGCATCGTCGGTTTAGTGCTCTATGATGTACTGTTTATGAGCTTTATTTAGATACATTTGATGTATTGATACTTTCTATGGTTTATGAGAGTATTTGATTCATTACATGTTCTTGCATACTAGATGTGTTATGGAATCCATGTATCATTATGAATGATACTTAACTCCCTAGTCTTGTGTCGTTATGGGAATAACGACATAATAAGACTAGTATGATGTGTGATTGATGATCACATAGATGATCATAGGTATTGGATACGATCACAATCATAGGTATTCGTTGGAGAACGAAATACTGGATTGACCCGCATGAGATTGTCACATGGACTAGCGTCATGACTTGAATCTCATATGACGGTTCCATGATTGGATCCTAAGACCTGAGATATCTACAGAATCCAACATGAGAAGTTGCGTGCTTTGATTACGTCAAACGTCCTGCGTAACAGGAGGACTATAAAGACGTGTAAACGTTTCTACAAGATCATGCATGATAGGTTTTAGGGTTTTATCAAATTTTTGTTTTACATCCGCTGCGCAAACCCTAGAACCGATCTCTTAGGAATATGATTCGCTCATGAGATCCCAAGAAAACCCAACATTAGTATCAGAGCCTGGTTGCTCTGCATGATTTTGTTAGAACCCGATCACGCACGTTATAGGATTTGAATTGTTTGAATCCGTGTTTGCTTTGATGCTATGCATGATTTGATTATGGATCTAGGGTAGATTTCATGTTCTTTGTTGCATAGTGTGCAAGAGGCTTCTGTTCTGAGTTCACAGGCGAAAACGGGGTTGAAATCGGATCTGAATCGGGACCGAAACGACGAAGAACGTGATCTGATCGCGTTTTTCCACCTAGACCGAACGGTCTGGTCCTCTGGACTGGACGGTCTAGGGCTTTTCATCTCCCTGGACTGAACGACCTCAGTCCGTTTGGACCAAGATGTTGGACCGAACGGACTAAGGTGTGTAGACCGTAGCCAGTCCGTCCGGTCTAAGTCACTAGTCCGAGAGAGGAGGTCCGAAGGGGCAAGTCCGAACGGTCTGGAGAGTCGGACCGAACGGACTGAAGAATCAGTCCGAACGGACTGACCACCAGACCGAACGGACCGACTATGATCCGAAGACCGAATCGCCTAGGCCGATCGGTCTAGGTCCCGACGCTTCACCAAAATTTGATTTTGCGTTTCGGGATCTGGTTAGAGCAATCGTTG
>NW_010965358.1:128103-128374 GCF_000463585.1 Tarenaya hassleriana | reverse complement strand
GGGAGTGACACTCGATGCTGACTTGGTTGCAGACTTGATCCTTATGTCATTACCTGAGGACTGTAATCAGTTCGTGATGCAGTATCATATGCATGGGATGAGTAAGAGCTTAGCCGAACTGCATGGGATGTTGAAATCGGCCGAGCAGGATATTGGGGTGCCCAAGACTGTGCTTGCTGTTGAGAAAAACTCCAGCAAGAAGCGGCGGGGGGAAGCCAAAAAGAAGGCGGGGGAAAAGGAAAAAGTTGCGGCTACGCCCACGCCTCAGCCT
>NW_010965358.1:117260-126022 GCF_000463585.1 Tarenaya hassleriana | reverse complement strand
GACAAATGCACGAGAAAACGTCGAGAAAACTGGATAAGTGGTCCGGACCGTCCGGTCTAGGAGTAGATCGAACGGACCGGAGCATCTAGTTCGAACGGACCAAGTTGTTGGAGCGAACGGACTAGAGAGTTCAGTCCGAACGGACCAAGTGTTGGACCGAACGGACTGACCCATTAGTTCGAACGGACCCAGTTATGAAACTGGTCCGAACGGACCAAGTGTCCAGACCGAACGGACTACTAAGCAGTCCGTTCGGTCTGGGGTTCGGATTTAATTTTAAAGTCCGGATCTAGGGTTAATCACTTGAATAAGAGGAGAAATAGAACCCTAACACTTGGGGGCCGACATAGAGAACTTTTAGACCCTTTTAGAGAGTCTAAGGGGTTGAAGAAGTGATCTTAATCTTTTTTTCTCAAAGCACATCATCGAATAGAAGATTCGTGTCCTAGCAGACAAGTTCCAAAGGTTGGAATCCATCCCGAGGTGTGGATACGTGTAGAGGGCGAGGTATTCTTCCTGCCTATAGTGATCGGACGAACACATCAATTGAAACAGGCCCCGGATCAATTGAGGTAAGCGTTCCAACGTTTCTACAAGATCATGCATGATAGGTTTTAGGGTTTTATCAAATTTTTGTTTTACATCCGCTGCGCAAACCCTATAACCGATCTCTTGGAAATAGGATTCGCTCATGAGATCCCAGGAAAACCCAACAGAGAGATCGTTGCAAGTCTTCTTTATCTGTTTCTATGTTTTTTCTTATTGATTTGAACTCATTTGTTGTTATGGATAGTGAGTAGTCGTTTCATTGTAGCTAGGGATTTAACCTTGTAGGGATTTGTTTGGTTTTTATTTTCCGAGACTACGTTATCGATACTCGGCGGTTTAATTGAATTGGGTTTATTGCTTTTGATCTTCTTGGCCTGTTGATTGATTGATCTTAGATTATGATTGACAACGAGAGTTGGAATTAGATTCGGAAAGAATTCATTGAATGAATTGATTAAGACTATTGAGAGATAGGTTAATCGGTTTAGGAACTGTGATAGTGATCGTTAATGCGTTTGATATTTTAATCTATTAGGTTGAGAGATCGATAGGTTAAACTATTGGATAGTGGATTTAGGACTTGAAAAAGCCAAATATGATATTAGAACATGAGATCCCCGATTAGAGTTCGATATTCGTAGATTCTCCATCCTTAGAAACAATCTCTGCGCGTTAAGGTTATCCCGAAGCTACGGTAGTTTATCTATCTGATTTTACTTAGTTAGTTTATATCTTTATTTTTTATATTCAAATACTTCATTCCATATTTACTGATCTAATTCTTGGTTGAGTCTTGTTCCTAGAGTTAACTATTCCCTGTGTTCGACCCAGGTACTACAGTTGATCCGTATCCTTGCGGTATTCGCTATATCTAGGTTTTTATCACTTGAGCATTATTTCTATACCTAGATTTGCGTTATCAAGTTTTTGGCGCCGTTGTCGGGGAATAGTTTAGCGTTAGGATAAAGATTCCTTTGAATCTAGATCCTTTTTCCTTTTTGTTTTCCCTCAATTTCTTGATCTATTCTTTGTGTTTGTTCTACTTTCTGGTGTGCATGCTTCCGGTGTATGACCAGGAGTTCTGGGCCTGATAATCTAGTACCTCTTGACCCTGAAATCGAGAAGTCCGCTAAGCGCAATCGAAAGAAGAAACGACAACAAAGAAAGATGGAGGAACGTGCTATAGCTGCTGAGAACAACAATGACACTTATAGGGCATACCTTCAACCCAAGTACATTCAGCAACTCTCATGCATTCGCCGGCCTGACATCGACCGTAACAATTTTGAGTTTCAACCGATATTCATCAACATGTTCAGCTCATCAGCTTTCAGAGGTAGACCTAACGAAGACCCAATCCCTCACTTGACTCGATTCAAGCTACTATGTCAGTCGGTGAGGACAATCCTCGGAGTTACCGATGAGTCTCTCATGCTCATGGCCTTTCCACCACCAGACCATCGTGAGAACTGGCTCGAAACTCATGCATCACCACCAGATTTTTCTCTACTAGGTACGCCTCATTTCTCAAACTCATTTTGTTGTAGAGATGCTCTTAAACTTCATGATCCAGGTTGGCAGAAGATCGATAATCTTTGTCCATTAGACCCATCCAGTAGTTGAGAGAGTTTGGTCAAGCTAAGGACCATAAACAAGCGCTCCCGGGAGGCAACCCGAGTTCTTAGGTTAGTTTTCTTTTCTTTCTGTTTATTTTTGCATCGGATATTGGTTTGTGTCTCTTATCATCAGGTTGAGTTCTAATGTGGAATTGAGGAGGCGAGGAAGCTAGCAATGCGATAGACGTAGGCAGATTTAAGTACGAGTGAACGAACATCGCGAGCTAAGTACTCTTTTCCCTTTTTTTTTTATTTCTTTCTCTTTTGACTCATCTTATTGGTTGCCTCTACTAGACGAGATTTGACAACGAGGACAGTGTCTAGTTCAAGTCTGGGGGAGGATTCGTCTAACGCCAAACCATATCTATTTAGAGTAGTGTTGCATGCATTTTTTTATTTTTTTTCACTTTTTAGTTGCATGTGCACCTAGACGACAATGCCAGAGGAAGGTCGGGTTTAAGTCGTTCGGCTTAAACCGTTTAGTACTCACGTTATAGATGGACGATGTCGAGTTCAAAGATTGATCATTCAAGACGTACAAACCATTCACAAGATAACCATTACCATAGTAAATGCTGTCTCGATAAATCATCAAACTCGAGTTCTCAATAACAAATCGAAAACCATCCAAATCAAGACATGAAATAGAAATAATGTTTCTGCTAATCGCAGGCACATAGTAACAATTACTCAATTCTAAAACAAGTCCAGAAGGAAGATGCAAATCATAAATGCCAACACACAATGCAGCAACTCTTGCTCCATTTCCGATGTGCAGATCTGCTTCTCCCTTAGCCAGCATCCTACTTCTTCTTAGTCCCTGCACATTTCAACAAATGTGTGAGGCACTTCCGGTATCCGATACCCACGAAGATGTAGTACAGATGTTAGCTTCTATAACATGGATACCTGAGGCAGAAGCTTCGCCAAGCTTCTTGTCCTTCAGATCCTCCAAGTAAAGGTGACAATTACGCTTCCAGTGTCCAGACCTTCGCAGTAATGACAGTCACTCTTATCGGGTTTAGGCTTAGACGTAGAGGCAACTTTTGCCTTCTTCGCCGCCTTCTTTTTGGCTTTACCCCGCCGCTCCTTCAGATCCTCCAAGTAAAGGTGACAATTACGCTTCCAGTGTCCAGACACTCCGCAGTAATGACAGTCACCCTTATCGGGCTTAGGCTTGGGCGTAGAGGCAACTTTTGCCTTTTTCGCCGCCTTCTTTTTGGCTTTACCCCGCCGCTTTTTGCTGGAGTTTTTCTCAACAGCAAGCACAGTCTTGGACACCACGATATCCTGCTCGGCCGATTTTAGCATCCCATGCAGTTCGGCTAAGCTCTTAGTCATCCCATGCATATGGTAATGCATCACGAACTGGTTATATTCCTCGGGTAATGACATCAGGATCAGGTCCGCGACCAAGCCACCATCGAGCTTAACTCTCATACGCTCAAGTTCCTCAACATGAGCTCGCATGTTGAGGACGTGGGTGTTGACAGAGTTGCCTCTCGGCATCTCCGTCTTCACTAGAGCTTTTAGCGTCTTGTACTTTTCAGTACGCGCTAGCTCCTGAAACATGGTCTTGAGCTGTTCGATCATATCAAACACGCTCTTCCCCTCAAACTGCTTTTGCAGATTCGGGGCCATGCTTCGCTCTTCCCCTCAAACTGCCTCTGCAGATTCGGGGCCATGCTTCCCAACATGAGACAGGAAATCTCGATGCCGTCAGTCTGATGCTTCAACCAAGCATCCTTGACAGCTCTCGTGGCATTGGCCGCAGGCTCTGGTGGTAGAGCCCCTTCCAGGACGTACGACTTCTTATCGTGCTTGAGAACAATTCTCAAGTTACGATACCATCCAAGAAGTTCGTCCCGGTCAGCTTATCCTTCTCAAGGATAGATCGCATTATGAAACTCGGTACACTACCGGTTGACGCCATATCCTATAAAAAAAGACAAAAACAGAACGAACAAAAAAAAATGCAGATTCTATCAATGATATACTATCAACTAGTCCATCATCAATCAACGACAACATTGATGCACATACAAGCTATATTCCCATACAGAAAATTAACCCTACAATAATTTTCTATATGGGACTAAGATCCGTATTTCACATAAGAATGAGTTGTTACACTCAGCCTTACGCTATTTAGGTAGACATCTAATGTCAATCACATCCAATGTGACTCTTAGATCTTTTTATGAGACTATGATATCGAATATCATTGCATACTCGTCTCATCTGTACCGTTAAGTCTCAAGTCAAACTCGACAACTTAACCTAAGGTAAACCATATTCAAGGTGTGGGAACCATGATTTCCCACCCTGCCTCACAAAGATAATTCGGCACGCTCTCCTTTGGCATGACCCGTGTTACGGATGATCGATGCCTTGACAGGCGCTCTAGTAATGGAAGGTACACGATTAGCATTACATAAATAAGGGATTTTCGAAACCATACTTAGATCAAGCATCTACTTTCAAGCTATGAGAACCACCATTTCTCCATCTTGCCTCACCAAGATAATACGGCACACCCAGCTTTGGCATGGCCCATGACACGTATGATCGAGGCCTTGACAAGTGCTTTACTCGTAGAGCTCCTAGATCTAACCGGTTTCTGTGCAACGATTGTACATAATCCGAATAGACCATCCATTCGATTATGTAATTCTAATCCCGTAGCTCCCACTCAATCAAGCATATCTAATATCTTGATTAAGTTACATGCATTCATTCACTATGGACCATCCAAACGAACAAATCATGCTATTCTGAATCATAGTTCATCAGGTTAAGCAACGATTGCTCAAACCAGATCCCGAAACGAAAAACCAAAATTTTGGTAAAGCCTCGGGACGTGGACCGATCGGTCCAGAGCCTGGACCAGTCGGTCTACGCAATTCGATCTACACAGTCCAGAACGGTCCAAACCTTTCGGTTTGTCCGTCCAGACCGATCGGTCCACACGTGTGGACCGTTCAGACAAGACCTATCGGTCCAACCGACCCGCGAAACCCTAGACCGATCGGTCCAGGCAAAAACGTGATCAAATCTCGTTTTCGTCGTTTCTGCCCCGCTTCAGACCCGAATTCGACCCGTTTTCGCCTGCGAACTCAGAATTCGAAGCTCTTGCACATTATGCAACAATGAACAGAATGCAATAGTTGCTTAACCCAATCAACTGTGATTCAGAATAACATGATTCGTTCATTTGGATGGTCCATAATGAATGAATGCATATAACTTAATCAAGATATTAGATATGCTTGATTGAGTGGGAGCTTCGGGATTGGGATTACATAATCGAATGGATGGTCTTTTCGGATTGTGTAATACATCTGATCAAGGAACAATGGTTGATCCTTGATTTGATTTGTACAATCGTTGCACAGAAACCGGTTAGATCTAGGAGCTCTACGATTAAAGCACTTGTCAAGACCTCGATCGTACGTGTCATGGGTCATGCCAAAGGTGGGTGTGTCGTATTATCTTGGTGAGGCAAGATGGAGAAATGGTGGTTCTCATAGCTTGAAAATAGATGCTTGATCTAAGTGTAGTTTTAAAAATCCCTTTTAGGTAATGCTAAGCGTGTACCTTCCATTACTAGAGCACTTGTCAAGGCATCGATCGTCCGTAACACGGGTTATGCCAAAGCTGAGCGTGCCATATTGTCTTTGTGAAGTAGGGTGGGAAATCGTGGTTCCCACAGCTTGAATATGGTTTATCTTAGGTTAAGTTGTCGAGTTTGACTTGAGACTTAACGGCACAGATGAGACGAGTATGCAATGATATTTGATATCATAGTCTCATAAAGGATCTAAGATTCACATTGGATGTGATTGACATTAGATGTCTACCTAAATAGTGTAAGACTGAGTGTAACATCTCATTTTTATGTGAAATACGGATCTTAGTCCCATATACAAAATTATTGTAGGATTATTTTTCTTTATGGGAATATTGTTGGGTTTCCTGGGATCTCAAGAGCGAATCTAATTCCTAAGAGATCGGTTCTAGGGTTTGCGCAGCGGATGTAAAAGAAAAATTTGATGAAACCCTAAAACCTATCATGCATGATCTTGTAGAAACGTTAGAACGCTTATCTCAATTGATCTGGGGCCTGTATCAATTGATGTGTTCGTCCGATCACGTAAGGCAGGAAGAATACCTCACCCTCTACACGTATCCACACGGCGGAAAGGATTCCAACGGTTGGAACTTGTCTGCTAGGACTGAAGCACACGTTCGTCTTTGCGCAAGGGTTTCAGGGATCTAACTCTTAGGTTTTTAACTCTCAAAAACTTCCCAAAGGGTCTGAAAGTCGTGCCAACAGGCTTGGGAGGCGTACCCTAAAGTTAATCCCACTTAAAACCCTAATTAGAGCGAGTTTAGGAAATCCCGACGTCTGGACCGATCGGTCCAGGCTTGGATCGATCGGTCTGGAGATTTTAACGTGTGGAGCGATCGGTCCATGGTTCTCGACTGATCGGTCTGGAACATTTTCCGGATCGAACAACATTTGCACGTTACCTCTAGACCGGTCGATCTGTTGGGTTTCGCTACGGATTCCTAGCATGCGATCATATTGATCTAGGGTTTGGTTTACTAGGTTTCACGCAGCGGAAGGATAATCTAAACCTAGTCAAATGTAACACGTAACCAAACTCATCCGTAAAACCCCGTATAATCGTGTATATCACCGTGGGACTCGTATACTTACCTCTTTCCTGAAGAAACGGAAGTAGGAGTCGATCCGGGGCCTATTTAATCACCTAGGACTGAAGTTACAGTCCCTCTACACGTATCCACACCGACGGGAAGGATTCCAAACGCTTTTGGAACCGATCTACTAGGATCTGTGAAGTATATCAAGTGGGATCTAATCCCGGGAGCTAAAACTATTAAAGAAATGATTTCTTCTGAGTTTTTGCTCTGTCTTTGGGTTCTGAAAGTGAGTTCTACACTTAGGACGGCGTCCAACACCTCCTTATAAGTTAGAAACCCTAATCTTTGTGAAAAGAGTCTTTTTCCGAGTATTGACTCGGTCCGAGTCAGAACTCTGACTCGGTCGAGTCAGAACGAATCAGCCCAAGCCCATTGTCAACTTGACTCGGCCCATTGAGTATTGACTCGGTCCGAGTCAAAACCTTGACTCGACCGAGTCAAAACATCAGCCAAGCCCAAAACACTTTATGGACTTCGACTCGCATGGAACTGACTCGGCCCGAGTCAAATACTAACTCGGTCCGAGTCAGAAGGTTGAAAACGTCCCGCTGATTTGATCCGAAAACCGTTTTCCCGACAAATCCAAGTCTTCCTTTCCGATACTTCACATATAAGTCCATCCCTAATGGTGTGTGACCCTGTAGGCCCATTCGCAGTGGCAGCAGCCTCGAGAACCATTCCCGATCTACAAGTCATGGTTAGCCTCTAGCAAGACGCCATGACTACCCACGTTGAATTGAGTTAGAGGTGATCTAACCAAGGCAGTAACAACTCGAGTTCTGATCATTTGTCTCACGATATCATATGTTGAACAAGGGCATGGTTTGAGCCACCCTTCAAGTTCAACTGCTTTCTCGTCTTGGCAAATCGACTAATAAAATAGATGCAACTTCATCTATAGCGTGGCCACGCGTTTTTCATAGTCCGACTTCCACGAGAGGGCCCAGCGATATCTCTCCTGTTGAGGAGGTGACAAGTCCCATATTGCCTGTCTACTATCTCCATATGATTCATGAACGTGTCTGATCAACGCCGTTATAATCATCCGGTTAAAGACGACGTTTGACGCAGTCAAGACACGCCAAGACACGTCACTCCTCATATCAGATACTCTAGACATCTCAGGTCTGAGGATCCAAGAACATACCGCTGTATGAGATTCAAGTCATGACTCTGTGCATGTGACAATCTCATACGGGTCAACCAGTCACTCGTTCACAACGAGTACCCATGATTGTGATATGCATCCAATGCATCGATCACACCTCATGCTAGTCTTAATTCATCATTGTTCCCACAACGATAACTGAACAGGGAGTTTAGAATCATTCTCTAATGATTCAAGGATACCGAAATATAACAAACATGCCAATAATATAACGGGAATGTAATGCATTCATAAACCAATGAATCAATACAAAGTCAAAATGTCATATCACGGATCATCCTAGAGCATTACAACCAACAATCTCCCACTATGCTCTATGATCTATCCTACAAGCATCTAATCCCCATACCCTTAACATGACCATAATGTTTTGACGAAGGGAGAGGCTTCGTCAATGGGTCGGCAATATTATCATCCGTCGACACTCTGCTTATCTTCACGTCTCCTCTGTCGATGATTTCTCTGATCAAGTGAAATCGCCTGAGTATGTGTTTGGATCTCTGGTGTGACCGGGGTTCCTTAGCTTGCGCAATCGCACCATTGTTGTCACAATACAACTCAATGAGATCTGCAATGCTAGGAATGACGCCCAGGTCTCCCACGAATTTCCTGATCCAAACAGCTTCCTTAGCTGCATCCGATGCTGCTATGTACTCGGCTTCTGTAGTCGAATCTGCAACGGTTGACTGTTTGGAACTCTT
>NW_010965358.1:111162-112945 GCF_000463585.1 Tarenaya hassleriana | reverse complement strand
GGTTAAAGATGACGTTTGACGCAGTCAAGACACGCCACTTCTCATATCAGATACTCTAGACATCTCAGGTTTGAGGATCCAAGAACGAACCGCTGTATGAGATTCAAGTCATGACTCTGTGCATGTGACAATCTCATACGGGTCAACCAGTCACTCGTTCACAACGAGTACCCATGATTGTGATATGCATCCAATGCATCGATCACACCTCATGCTAGTCTTAATTCATCATTGTTCCCACAATGATAACTGACCAGGGTGTTTAGAATCATTCTATAATGATTCAAGGATACCGAAATATAACAAACATGCCAATCGTATAACGGGAATGTAATGCATTCATAAATCAATGAATCAATTCAAAGTCAAAATGTCATATCACGGATCATCCTAGAGCATTACAACCAACACGGTCCACATGTCTAGACCGATCGGTCTGGGTTGGCTGGACCGATCGGTCCAGACCTTCTGGATTGGTCGATCTGGCCTCTGCTCTACCGGGATTTTCTCATCTCTTCTCGCACATTCGTCTTTTCCTATGTGTGTGACCCTATAGGCTCATCCAATATAGCAGTATCACCCGGAATCTCTTATTTCGGTTACAAAAGTCATAGGCGGTCTCTAGCAAGATACTATGACTACCTATCTCGAATAGAGTTTGTTCGTGATCATACGAACGCCAGTGATGATTCCGGTTGATGATCCTTTTGTATCGCGATATCATACGTCGAACATAGGGCATGGACAAGCCACCTTATCTGATTCGACTTCTTTCTCGTTCACTAAGTTCGACTGTCTGAAATAGACGACGTTCGTCTATAGTGCGACCACACATTTCTATAGTCTCGCTCACACGAGGGGCCCAGCGATATCTCTCTTTTTAACGAGAGGTACAATTCCCGTCATACTATCTACAATCGAGCACATGATTCGTTTCGTACCTGATACACGCCTTTATAGTCCTCCTGTTGAGCAGGACGTTTGACGTATTCAAAGTACGCAACTCCTCATGTTGGATTCCGTAGATATCTCAGGTCTTAGGATCCAATCATGGAACCGTCATATGAGATTCAAGTCATGACGCAAGTCCATGTGACAATCTCATGCGGGTCATTCCAGTATTCCGTTTTCCAACGAATACCTATGATTGTGATCGTATCCAATACCTATGATCATTTCTATGATCATCAATCACACATCATACTAGTGTTAGTATATCATTATTCCCATAATGACATATGACTAGGGAGTTTAGTATTGGTCATAACAATACATGGATTTCATTACATTTCAAGTATGCACAATATGTAATGAATAAAAACTCATCCATAAATAAAACAGAAGGTGTCAATACATCAAATGTATCTAAATAAAGCTCGCATAACAGTACATCATAGAGCACTAAACCAACAAATATAGCTTGTATGTGCATCTATATTGTCGTTGATTGATGATGAACTAGCTGGTAGTAGAACATTGATAGAATCTGCACTTTGTTTTGTTCGTTCTGTTTTGTCTTTTTCTGTAGGACATGGCGTCAACTGGTAGCGTACCGAGTTTGACAATGCGATCTATCCTTGAGAAGGATAAGCTAACCGGAACGAACTTCTTGGACTGGTATCGTAATTTTAGAATAGTTCTCAAGCACGATAAGAAGTCGTATGTCCTGGAAGGGGCTCTACCACCAGAGCCTGCGACCAATGCCACGAGAGCCGCAAGAGATGCTTGGTTGAAACATCAGACTAACGACATTGAGATCTCCTGGTCCCGAATCTGCAGAGGC
>NW_010965358.1:106399-111112 GCF_000463585.1 Tarenaya hassleriana | reverse complement strand
CAGAGGCAGTTTGAGGGAAAGAGCGTGTTTGATATGATCAATCACCTCAAGACCATGTTTGAGGAGCTAGCGCGTAGTGAAAAGTACAAGACGCTGAAAGCTCTGGTGAAGACTGAGATGCCGAGAGGCAGCTCTGTCAACACCACGTCCTCAACATGAGAGCTCATATTGAGGAACTTGAGCGTATGGGAGTGAAGCTCGATGGAGACTTGGCCATGGACTTGATCTTGATGTCATTGCCCGAGGACTATAATCAGTTCGTGATGCAGTACCATATGCACAGGATGACTAAGAGCTTAGCGAACTGCATGGGATGCTGAAATCGGCCGAGCAGGATATCTGGTGCCCAAGACTGTGCTTGCTGCTGAGAACAACTTCAGCAAGAAGCGGCGGGGTAAAGCCAAAAAGAAGGTGGCGAAAAAGGCAAAAGTTGCCTCTACGCCTAAGTCTAAGCCCGATAAGGGTGACTGTCATTATTGTGGAGTGTCTGGACACTGGAAGCGTAATTGTCACCTTTACTTGGAGGATCTGAAGGACAAGAAGCTTGATGAAGCTTCTGCCTCAGGTATTCATGTTATAGAAGTTAACATCTGTACTACATCTTCATAGGTATTGGATATCGGAAGTGCCTCACACATTTGTGGAAATATGCAGGGACTAAGAAGAAGTAGGATGCTAGCAAAGGGAGAAGCGAATCTACGCGTCGGAAATAGAGCAAGAGTTGTTGCATTGTGTGTTGGCGTTTATGATTTGCATCTTCCTTCTGGACTTGTTTTAGAATTGAGTAATTGTTACTATGTTCCTGCGATTAGCAGAAACATTATTTCTATTTCATGTCTGGATTTGGATTGTTTTCGATTTGTGATTGAGAACTCGAGTTTGATGATTTATCGAGACAGTATTTACTATGGTAATGGTTATCTGGTGAATGATTTATACATCTTGAATGATCAACCTTCGAACTCGACATCATCCATTGACAATGTGAGTGACAAACGGTTTAAGCCGAACGACTTAAACCCGACCTTCCTCTGGCATTGTCGTCTAGGCCATATAAACGAGAAGCGCATTCAGAAGCTTCATCATGAAGGTCTTCTGGATTCATTTGACTTTGAGTCTCTTGAGTCATGCGAGTCTTGTTTGATGGGCAAGATGACGAAGCATCCTTTCAAGGGGAAAGGACAGAGAGCGACAGAGTTATTAGCTCTCATACATAGTGATGTATGCGGACCATGAGTTGTCCAGCTAGAAGAGGTTATCTATATTTTGCTACGTTCACTGATGATTTCAGTCGATACGGTTATGTCTATTTGATTAGACATAAGTCTGAAACACTTGAAATATTCAAGGCTTTCAGAAACGAAGTACAGAACCAGCTTGGCATGACGATCAAGACACTTCTATCAGATCGTGGTGGCGAGTATATGAGCCAAGAGTTCTTTGACTATCTGGTTGATTGCGGTATTGTATCACAATTAACTCCTCCTAAAACGCCACAGTGGAATGGCGTGTCTGAACGGAGGAACCGAACACTGTTAGACATGTTGGTTTTCCTGGGATCCCTAAAGCGAATCTTATTCCTAAGAGATCGATTCTAGGGTTTGCGCAGCGGATGTAAAACAAAAATTTTATAGAACCCTAGAACCATACTGCTATTGAATCGTAGAAACGATAGAACGCTTACCTCAATCGATCCGGGGCCTGTATCAATCGAGGGGTTCGTTCCGATCACTTAAGGGAGGAAATTACCTCGCCCTCTACACGTATCCACACTTCAGGATGGATTCCAACGCTTGGAACTTGTCTGCTAGGACACGAATCTGCTATTCAATTTTGCTTCGAGAAAACGAGACTCTTCGGTTTTCGAACTCTTTGGATCTCACCCAAAAGCTCTCTCAAACCTCTGAAAGTCGGCACCAAAAAGTCTCCTCCGAATTAGGGTTTTAATCTCCTTATTATAAATTGATTTAACCTTAATTTCGGTTTAATTTTTGAAAAACCGGAACCTGGAACGGACGGTCCGGAATTGCGCGTGGACCGTCCGTTCCAGTAAGGCAGAACGGACGGTCTACGTTTAGTGCGGACCGTCCGTTCTATCACATAGAACGGACGGTTTGCGTGTTGTCGTGGACCATCCGTTCCACTCCTCAGAACGGACGGACCACGCGTCTGGACCGTCGGGTCTGGACCCTTCCGACTCGGTTTTCTGTCGTTTTCTTTCGTGTATTTGTCCTTCCCTGTGTGTGTGACCCTGTAGGCTCATTCGATATAGCAGTATAATCCGAAATCTCTATTCCGGATATACAAGTCATAGGCGGTCTCTAGCAAGACACTATGACTACCTATCTCGAATAGAGTTTGTTCGTGATCATACGAACTCAAGTGATGATTCCGGTTGATGATCCTTTTGTATCGTGATATCATATGTCGAACATAAGGCATGAAAAAACCACCTTATCTGATTCGATTGCTTTCTCGTTCACTGAGTTCGATTGTCTGAAATAGACGACGTTCGTCTATAGTGCGGCAACACATTTCTATAGTCTCGGTCACACGAGGGGCCCAACAATATCTCTCTCTTTTACGAGAGGTACAAATCTCATCTTGACTATCTACAATCCAGTACATGATTCGTTTCGTACCTGATACACGCCTTTATAGTTCTCCTGTTACGCAGAATGTTTGACGTATTCAAAGCACGCAACTCCTCATGTTGGATTCCGTAGATATCTCAGGTCTTAGGATCCAATCATGGAACCGCCATATGAGATTCAAGTCATGACGCTAGTCCATGTGACAATCTGATGCGGGTCAATCCAGAATTTCGTTCTCCAACGAATACCTATGATTGTGATCGTATCCAATACCTATGATCATCTATATGATCATCAATCACACATCATACTAGTCTTATTATGTCATCATTCCCATAATGACATAAGACTAGGGAGTTCAGTATCATTCATAATGATACATGGATTTCATAACATATCTAGTATACAAGAACATGCAATGAATCAAATACTCTCATAAAACCGTAGAAAGTATCAGTATATCAAATGTATCTGAATAAAGCTCATAAATAGTACATCATAGAGCACTAAAGCAACAATCTCCCACTTGCTCTAATCATGAACTGCTAAATATCTAATGCCCATATCCCTAACATGACCCTCATGCTTCGACGAAGGGAGAGGTTTCGTCAACGGATCGGCAATGTTGTCATCTGTCGAGACTCTGCAAATGTGCACGTCTCCTCTGTCTATGATCTCCCTGATAAGGTGAAATCGTCTGAGTATGTGTTTGGATCGTTGATGGGATCTGGGTTCTTTCGCTTGTGCGATCGCTCCATTGTTGTCACAATACAGAGCAATGGGACTATCAGCACTAGGAATGACACCCAAGTCTCCAACAAACTTTCTGATCCAAACAGCTTCCTTTGCTGCATCCGACGCTGCAATATACTCAGCTTCTGTAGCGGTCGCTTGCTTGGAACTCTTCCAGCTAACAACGCCTCCGTTCAAACAGAAAACATAGCCAGACTGCGGTCTGTAGTCATCCGAGTCTGACTGAAAACTAGCATCGGTGTAACCCTTTACAGCGAGCTCGTCTTCCGACCCACCGTATACCAAGAATGCATCCTTAGTCCTTCTCAAGTACTTCAGGATGTTCTTGACGGCGATCAAGTGCGACTCATCTGGATCTGACTGATATCTACTCGTAATGCTCAACGCGTAGGATACAT
The DNA here is from genome assembly GCF_000463585.1 of Tarenaya hassleriana. NCBI lineage: Eukaryota > Viridiplantae > Streptophyta > Magnoliopsida > Brassicales > Cleomaceae > Tarenaya > Tarenaya hassleriana. Next base: position 107,367 of record NW_010965358.1, on the reverse strand, counting down.
CCGGTCGAGTACAAAGCATGTCATACATGATGGATCCAATTGCCGAAGCATATGGAATCCGATCCATGCGTTCTCGCTCATAAGGTGTCGTAGGACACTGACTCTTGAAGAGAACTGTGCCACTGCTCATCGGTAAGGTTCCTTTCTTGGAATCTTACATCTTGAACCGTTTCAAGACCTTATCGATCTATGTACTCTGACACAACCCTAGAAGACGCCTCGATCTATCCCTATAGATCTTAATGCCTAAAATATAGGCGCAGAAGACCTTCAGAATGAAGCTTCTGAATGCGCTTCTCGTTTATATGGCTTAGACGACAATGCCAGAGAAAGGTCGGGTTTAAGTCGTTTGGCTTAAACAGTTTAGTATCACGCTATAGATGGACGATGTTGAGTTCGAATGCTGATAATTCAAGACGTATAAACCATTAACTAGAAAACCATTACCATAGTAAATATCATCTCGATAAATCATCAAACTCGAGTTCTCAATCAGAAATCGAAAACCATCCAAATCCAGACAAGAAATAGAAATAATGTTTCTGCTAATCGCATGAACATAGTAACAATTACTCAATTCTAAAACAAGTCCAGAAGGAAGATGCAAATCATAAATGCCAACACACAATGCAGCAACTCTTGCTCCATTTCCGACGCGTAGATCCGCTTCTCCCTTAGCCAACATCCTATTTCTTCTTAGTCCCTGCACATTTCCACAAATGTGTGAGGCACTTCCGGTATCTAATACCCACGAAGATATAGTACAGATGTTAGCCTCTATAACGTGGATACCTGAGGCAGAAGCTTCACCAAACTTCTTGTCCTTCAAATCCTCCAAGTAAAGGTGACAATTACGCTTCCAGTGTCCAGACACTCCGCAGTAATGACAGTCACCCTTATCGGGCTTAGGCTTGGGCGTAGAGGCAACTTTTGCCTTTTTCGCCACCTTCTTTTTGGCTTTACCCCGC
>NW_010965358.1:103593-105974 GCF_000463585.1 Tarenaya hassleriana | reverse complement strand
CACTTGACTCTGTCCGAGTCAAAACTCTGATCTGTAACTGCTTTTGCAGATTCGGGTCCATTTTTCCCAACATGAGACAGGAGATCTCATTGTCGTCAGTCTGATGCTTCAACCAAGCATCCTTGATGGCTCTCGTGGCATTGGCCGCAGGCTCTGGTGGTAGAGCCCCTTTCAGGACGTACAACCAAGCATCCTTGATGGCTCTCGTGGCATTGGCCGCAGGCTCTGGTGGTAGAGCCCCTTTCAGGACGTACGACTTCTTATCGTGCTTGGGAACAATTCTCAAGTTCCGATACCAGTCTAAGAAGTTCGTCCCGGTAAGCTTATCCTTCTCAAGGATAGATCGCATCGTCAAACTCGGTACGCTACCGGTTGACGCCATGTCCTACAAAAAAAGACAAAACAAAACGAACAAAAACAAATGCAGATTACAATAAATTTCTATATGGGACTAAGATCCGTATTTCACATAAGAACAAGTTTTTACACTCAGCCTTATGCTATTTAGGTAGACATCTAATGTCAATCATATCCAATATGACTCTTAGATCGTTTATGAGACTATGATATCGAATATTATTGCATACTTGTCTCATCTGTACCATTAAGTCTCAAGTCAAACTTGACAACTTAACCTAAGGTAAACCATATTCAAGCTGTAGGAAGCACGATTTCCTACCCTACCTCACAAAGATAATCCGGCACGCTCAGCTTTGGCATGACCCGGACGATCGATGCCTTGACAGGCGCTTTAGTAATGGGAGGTACACACTCAGCATTACATAAACAAGGGATTTTTGAAACCACAATTAGATCAAGCATCTACTTTCAAGCTATGAGAACCACAATTTCTCCATCTTGCCTCACCAAGATAATACGGCACACCCAGCTTTGGCATGGCCCATGACACGTACGATCGAGGCCTTGACAAGTGCTTTACTCGTAGAGCTTCTAGATCTAACCGGTTTCTGTGCAACGATTGTACGAATCAAGGATCAACCATTGTTCCTTGATCAGATGTATTACATAACCCGAATAAACCATCCATTCGATTATGTAATATCTTGATCAAGTTACATGTATTCAATCACTATGGACTATCGATATGAATGAAACATGTTATTCTGACTCACAGATGATCGTGTTAAGCATCTATTGCTCAAAACGGGTCCCGAACACGAAGAATCGGAAATTTTGGTCGAACCTCGGAGTTAGAACAGACGGTCCAATACACTGGAACGGCTGTTCCACTACCTCGGAACGGACGGACTCCTAATGGCCGCAGAACGGACGGTCCATACGCTCTGGAACGGCCGTTCTACTACCAGAACGGATGGTCCGCTCACGTACAAGCTGGAACGGGCTGTTGGAACGTGCGGTCCGACACTCAGACTGTCCGTTCCAGGCTGAAATCCGACCATTCGGACCGCTACCCTTGGACGTCCATTCCGGCATACCCAGAACGGACGGTCTAGGATTGAAACACGTGATCAGATCACGTTTTTCCGCGTTCCCGACCCGTACAGACCCGAAATCGACCCGGCATTCACCTGTGAACTCAGAACACGAACCTCTTGCACACTATGCAACAAAGAACATGAAATCTACCCTAGATCCATAATCAAATCATGCATAGCATCAATGGCAAACACGGATTCAAACGATTCAAATCCTAAAACGTGCGTGATCAGGTTCTACGAAATCAAGACAGAGCAACCAGGCTCTGATACCACTGATGGTTTCCTGGGATCTCTAGAGTGAATCATATTCCTAAGAGATCGATTCTAAGATTTGCGCAGCGGATATAAAACTAAAATTTTGATGAAACCCTAAAACCTATCATGAATGATCTTGTAGAAACGTTAGAACGCTTACCTCAATCGATCTGGAGCCTGTATCAATTGAAGAATTCGTCTGATCACGAAAGGAAGGAAGAATACCCCGCCCTCTACACGTATCCACACCTCGGGATGGATTCCAACAGTTGGAACTTGTCTGCTAGGACACGAATCTGCTATTCGATTTTGTGCTTTGAGAAAACGAGACTCTTCGGTTTTTGAACTCTTTGGATCTCACCCAAAAGCTCTCTCAAACCTCTGAAAGTCGGCACCAAAAAGTCTCTTCCGAATTAGGGTTTTAATCTCCTTATTATAAATTGATTTAACCCTAATTTCGGTTTAATTTTCGGAAAACCGGAACCTAGAACGGACGGTCCGGAATTGCACGTGGACCGTCCGTTCCAATAAGGCAGAACGGACGGTCTACGTTTAGTGCGGACCGTCAGTTCTATCACTGGACGGTCTGCGTGTTCTCGTGGACCGTCCGTTCCACTCCTCAGAACGGACGGACCATGTGTCCGGACCGTCGGGTCTGGACCCTTC
>NW_010965358.1:100918-103022 GCF_000463585.1 Tarenaya hassleriana | reverse complement strand
TCTGGACGCTAGTCCAGTTGACAATCTCATGCGGATCAATCCAGTATTCCGTTCTCCAACGAATACCTATGATTGTGATCGTATCCAATACCTATGATCATCTATATGATCATCAATCACACATCATACTAATCTTATTATGTCATCATTCCCATAATGACATAAGACTAGGGAGTTCAGTATCATTCATAATGATACATGGATTTCATAACATATCTAGTATACAAGAACATGCAATGAATCAAATACTCTCATAAAACCTTAGAAAGTATCAATACATCAAATGTATCTGAATAAAGCTCATAAAAGTACATCATAGAGCACTAAACCAACAATACTGCTATATTGAATGAGCTTACAGGGTCACACACGCAGGGAAGGACAAAACACACGAGAAAAAGACGGAAAAACCAAGACGGGAGGGTCTGGAACGGACGAACCAGAAGTCCGGAACGGACGGTCCGCCAGGTCCAGATCGACGGTCCACGATTAGTCGCAGACCGTCCGTTCTAAGTGTTTGGAACGGACGGTCCGCCCCGTCCGTTCTGGCTTGTCTAGAACGGACGGTCGACGTGAGCAGACCGTCCGTTCTGGCTTATTGGAACGGACGGTCCACGTGTATTTCTGGACCGTCCGTTCCGGATTTCGGGTTTTTCAAATATTAAACCAAATTAGGGTTAAATCACCTTATAAGAAGGAGATTAAAACCCTAATCAACTAAGAGACTTTCAGAGCCGTCTTTGGCAGAATTCTAAGTGCTTTTGGTGAGATCCAAAGAGTTCAAGGAATTCTAAGTCTTGTTTTTTCGAAGCACAAAACCAAATAGCAGATTCGGGTCCTAGCAGACAAGTTCCAACCGTTGGAATCCATCCCGAGGTGTGGATACGTGTAGAGGGCGAGGTATTCTTCCTCCCTTTCGTGATCAGTCAAATTCTTCAATTGATACAGGCCTCGGATCAATTGAGATAAACGTTCTAACGTTTCTACGAATCATAGAAGCATGGTTCTAGGGTTTCATAAATTTTTGTTTTACATCCGCTGCGCAAACCCTAGAATCGATCTCTTAGGAATAGGATTCGCTCTAGAGATCCCTGGAAACCCAACAGTGGTATCAGAGTCTGGTTGCTCTGTTTTGATTTCGTAGAACCCAATAATGCACGTTTTAGGATTTGAATTCTTTGAATCCATGTTTGCTTTGATTTCTATGCATATTTGATGATTGAATCTAGTGTAGATTGCATGTTTCATGTTGCATAGAGTGCAGGAGTTCGAATTTTGAGAGTACAGAAGAATTCGGATCAGTTTCGGGTCTGATCGGGGCTGAGAACGCGGAAAAACATGATCTGATCACGAAGACCTAGCCTAGACCATCCGTTCTGGGTATGCAAGACCGGATGGTCCAGGGTTGACGGACTGAAGTTAGACCGAAAGGTCTGGACCGTCCGTCTGAGTCTGTGGACCGTCCGTTCCAGATAGTCTGAGTACGGACCGTCCGATCTGGCTCACTAGACCGTCCGTTCCATGGCTAAGAGTGGACCGTCCGTTCTGCTGTAATGGACCGACCGTTCCGTTTGTTCTCCAAGGCTGATCCGTCTGTTCCACACCTGGAACAGACGGTCCGAGACCAGATTCCGATATTTTTCCGTTTTCTAATCCGATTATGCAATTGTTGCTTAATCTGATTGATTATGACTCAAATAGACATGATTGATTCTTATGGATGGTCCATAGTGAATGAATGCATGTAACTTAATCAAGATATTGGATATGCTTGATTGAGTGGGAGTTTCGAGATTGGGATTACATAATCGAATGGATGGTCTATTCGGATTATGTAATACATCAGATCAAGGAACAATTGTTGATCCTTGATATGTACGATCAAGACACTTCTATCAAATCGTGGTGGCGAGTATATGAGCCAAGAGTTCTCTGACTATCTGGTTGATTGCGGTATTGTATCACAATTAACTCCTCCTAAAACGCCACAGTGGAATGGCGTGTCTGAACGGAGGAACCGAACACTGTTAGATATGGTTCGGTCGATGATGAGTCAGACAGATCTTCCGAAGTCTTTTTGGGGCTATGCTTTAGAGATCGCTGC
>NW_010965358.1:97005-100908 GCF_000463585.1 Tarenaya hassleriana | reverse complement strand
TCGTGCATACGAGTTAAGGATGAACAGGAGTCCAACGAAGTCGGTTGAAACGACGCGATATGAGATATGGACGGGGAAGCGTCCCGCGTTGTCCTTTGTCAGAATTTGGGGTTGCGATGCTTACGTGAAGCGTCAGATGACTAATAAGTTATCCTCCAAATCTGATAAGTGTTTATTTGTAGGCTACCCTAAGGAAACTAAGGGTTACTACTTCTATATTCCGGCAGAGAAAAAGGTGTTCATTGCCAGGAATGCGACTTTTATGGAGCGAGAGTTCGTCTCCAAAAGAGTCAATGGGAGTAGAGTCGAGCTTGAAGAAGTTCGAGAGAAACAAGTAGACGCTGAGTCGAGTGAACAAGTTGAAGACGTTCAACCTGATTCACTACCGGTTGTGTCTCAACCTTCGACGAGTGAACCTCGGAGATCAGGCAGGATTCGCCAAGAGCCTGTGAGATACGAATTTCTCGTGACTGGGAATGAGGAGCTCATGTTATTGGAACATGATGAGCCTACCACATACCCAGAGGCTATGGCGAGTCCGGATTCCGAGAAATGGCGCGAGGCTATGAAGTCCGAGATGCAATCCATGTCAGACAACCAAGTATGACCTCTGGTTGATGCATCTAAAGGGATAAAACCCATCGGATGTAAGTGGATCTTCAAGAAGAAGACCGACATCGATGGCAACGTGCACACGTATAAGGCACGACTTGTGGCGAAGTGATTTCGTCAAACGAATCCAATAAAAGTGCAAATCAATAGAACCGAAACAAATCAAAACCGAAATCTAAGTTAGGGTTCAAACATACCCAAAACACAAACGAATCCCTAACCCATAGTCGTGGATCTACTCACGGTTCATAGAAAACAATAAAAAGAACAGAGAAAAAGAGATAAAAGAGAGGAGAGAAAAGCTCATGTAGATGTGTAGTCTTCACGATCAAATATTCCTTCTTCTTCCCGAAATCCCGTGAACTTCTATTCTTTTCCTCACCAAAAGCTCTCCAAAAATCTGTATCTAAGTGTTCTCTAATGTTCTCTGATGTTCTAGGACGTGGCTATGGCTTTTTTATAACCCTAGGGCGGCTCCCAAGAGTCCTATTCCCATTCTGATGCTGAAAATCGCGAAACAGGGTTTTTGACTGGATCCGGGCCGATTCCAGGTGGATCCGGACCGGATCCAGATTCCTGGGGTCAAATTCTGCATCCTTGATCCAGACCGGATCCAGTTGGATCCGGCCCTGCACTGGCAGTTTTCTGGTCTTCACGAATTTGCTCATAACTTTCTACTCCGGTGTCAGATTTACGCGATTTTGGTGTCACGCGAAGCTCTTGAAGTGCTCTTTCCAATGGTACAAGTCTCTCATGATTTGGACCTCTGAAGAGAAAGTTATTGATGTCGCAACATGAGTACCTCATCCGGACTTCTTTTTAAGGCTCCAAATAACTCCTTTTCGAGTCCAATCGTCTTCGAAACCTGTACTCTGCAAAACTAAAGCACAACCGGGTTTTGTGTCCTAACACGCCTAGAATATCTATGAATGCATGTAATTATCCCGTGAAACCTAGACAAACTCTCATCAAAATATAGAGAAGAATAGGAGTTATCAAATCCCCCTAGACTTAAACCTTTGCTCGTCCTCGAGTAAAGAACGAGGGAATAAATTCTGCAAAACAGGGAATGACGAACATCAAATAGCATCATCGTGAGACTTAAAAGCAAAACATCCATCCAATACTAGTTTCCCGAGAATCGTACTCAAACCGGTCTACTATGATCTTCCTACCAAAGACTAATCTACCTAGCCATGGAATTTTTATTGTCACCTAGAACCCGTTAGAATCTCTACAACTTACCAAGCCTATTTCCGAACCTATCCTTATCTCAACATAGCCTTTTCGATCTTAGTTCTACTTCGTACCTTGATTTTTACCTTTCTGTAGAATTTCTCTATTGAACGCTAGCACCTCGGGTTTCTAGGACGTTGAAGTTGAAGGACATCGTTTTTCTCTTCTCTTTTTTTTCTTTTCTCTTTTTTTTTCTTCTGTATTTTTTTTCTTTTTATACGATGTCCGACCCACAACTTAGACCCGAACCATCGATCGATGCACTCATGTCCTCGAACGATTTTCATTGACGAGATTCTGGCAGCGGAGTGTCGAGATGCTTTATTTTCCCAAGGCATTTGTTGAACTAGATTTCATCGACCTGCAAGACTCGGAAAAGGTTCTACAAGAAACATATAACCTGGATATAGTCGTTTCAACTCCGTAGGTTCCAAACAACAATCTCATCCCACAAACTATATATAGAAAGTCTGGAGAACTATCAATTCGATACGGTTCAACCACGTTCTATAAAGTCACTAGATCATCAAGATATTCCTACTCTATCATCCCATAAATCGTCCAAACGATGTTCAAAACGGGTTTTCGATGTAGCACGTGAACCTATATGATCCTAAATCTATATGTCAATTGCAATCATGCAAACCTAACAAAAACCCATCTATATGAAAAAACGTGTGAATGCAACTAATGCAAAGTGATATGCAAAAGTGAAAATTTTTTCCTAAGTCTATATGCCATGATAAGATGCACCTAAACTAAATGCAATCCTAAGTAGATAGGCCTGAATGTGTCAAGGATCTATCCACCCCTCAGACTTGAATCATACACCGTCCACGGTGTAGACTCTCACCCGAAAAAGTAGAATCCAAAACAACGGGTGAAAAGAACCAATAAGAGGGATAGAGAAGGCTTAGCTCTGCGAAATTCGTTCGTTCGCAACGAAGTTAACTCACGTCAAATGCAAGAGCTCTCACACACTCTATGGATTGGAAGCTATCCAACATTGTCTCTCGGAAGTCGATGCTCATCTCTCATATGCCGGTGTGAACGCTTATAAAACAACAAACGTTATCTAGTACTCGGGTTGCCTCCCGAGGAGCGCTTGTTTAGCGTCATTAGCTCGACCTATCTTGCTCAAATGATGGGAGGGTCTGAGAGTGATGAATCTGGAGGTTGGGGTGGTGGTCTACGCGGGTGTCTCACATACCCTAATTTCTCCTCACGTGTCATCCATGCTTGATCATCTGGAATGGAAGAGTGAAAAACAAGTATGGAATTATAAAAAAAATGCTTACTTGTTTCCACTGGCCTGAGGATGACGTCTAACTGCTTCCTATCATCTGAGAAACAGACATTGTCTGAGTCACATGTGATGCGGTCCGAATCAAGTTTCGGAAAGAAATCACTCGGGCTTGCTTTTGTCCGATCAATCTTAAGTGTATGGGAGATAGACTCATATTCTGTTTCTCCTTCATTTAGCAATCGAGTAATCTGTTGGTTGTAATGCTCTAGGATGATCCATGATATGACATTTTACTTTGTATTGATTCATTGATTTATGAATGCATTATTTATCCGTTATACGATTAGCATGTTTGTTGTATTTCGGCATCCTTGGATCATTAGAGAATGATTCTAAACTCCCTAGTCAGTCATCATTGTGGGAACAATGTTGAATGAAGACTAGCATGAGGTGTGATCAACGCATTGGATGTAGATCACAATCATGGGTACTCGTTGTGAACGAGTGACTGGATGACCCGCATGAGATTGTCACATGGACAGAGTCATGACTTGAATCTCATACAGCGGTTCGTTTATGGATCCTCATACCTGAGATGTCTAGAGTATCTGATATGAGGAGTGGCGTGTCTTGACTGCGTCAAACGTCGTCTTTAACCGGATGATTATAACGGCGTTGATCAGATACGTTCACGAATCATATGGAGATAGTAGACATGCAATATGGGACTTGTCACCTCCTTAACACGAGAGATATCGCTGGTTGGAAGTTGGACTATGAAAACGCATGGCCACGCTATAGATGAAGTT
>NW_010965358.1:94811-96352 GCF_000463585.1 Tarenaya hassleriana | reverse complement strand
CGGGAGGTCCGGAAGCTCGGTCCGCGGTCATCTGTCCAGGTCTGGTCCGGCTGACCAAGAGTTGGTCAGCCGCTGACCAGATTCTGGGACAGGCGGACCGAGAAATGACAAGTCGGACCGAGCTGACCAAGAAGGGTCTTGGTCCGGAGCTGACCACACGTGGTCCGCCGGACCAAGCCTTCAGGTCAGCCGGTCCGTGGGTCTCGGACTAAGCTTGGTCCGCCAGACCAAGCTCCTGGTCCGGCGGACCGGGATTCGGAATATTTCCAAAAATTCGTTTTAGGGTTTTCTAATCTTATTTAGTTTTGGGATTTTCGTCCAAACTAAAAGGAGAGCCGACCTAAAAACTCAGAGAAACAACCTAGAACCCTAGAGAACCTGTTCTCTTCGATTTCTATTGTCCCGGGATTGGATCTCGTCTCTTGAGTTACCCTTTTCTTCACTAATCCTAGCAGATTCGTTCCAAATCGTTTGGAATCCTTCCCGTCGGTGTGGATACGTGTAGAGGAGCTGTACTTTCAGCTCTTGGTGATTTAGAACAGGCCCCGGATCGAAATAAACTTCAAGTCTCATCGAGAACGAGGTAAGTAACGATTCCCTCGGTGATATACACGATCTTTCGGGTTTTGCGAGTTTGGTTGCGTGTGACGTTTGACTAGGTTTAGATATTCCTTCCGCTACATGAAACCTAGTAAACCAAACCCTAGATCGATATGATCGCATGCTAGGAACCCGTAGATAACCCTACAGTGGTATCAGAGCCTGGTTCTCTGTATATCGCCGTGCCTGTTGAATGATTGCATGATTTAATCGTTAAATTGCATGTAATCACTGAATCTATGCATGTTTAATGATATTTGTGATTGTTGAATGATGCATGGATGGTATGGAGTCTGGGACGGATTAACGGTGCGTCGAAACCGGGACAAAAACCCTAATTTTCGAAGTCCGAAAAATCTGTTCCGAATCTGATTTGTCCGCGGTCAGCCGGACCAAGAGTTGGTCAGCCGGACCAGCAGACAGATCAGATTCCGGACCGAGTGTTTGGTCAGGAGGACCAAAGTTCTCGCTGGTCAGCCCCGGACCAATAGTTGGTCCGGCGGACCAGGCGAGAACAACACGGGCCCGAGACGAAGACCGGCGAACTGACCAAGGAAAAGGACCGAGTTGGTCCGGAGCTGACCAAGTTGGTCAGCCCCGGACGAAGATCAGATAAGTCTGCGCTCCGATTCCAGGTCAGTCGGACCAAGGAAACGGACCAAGCTCAGTTTTCGAACTGAGTCCGATTCCTGGTCAGCTCGGAGCAGGAGAAACAGACTGAGTTGGTCCGGGGCTGACCAAATTTGGTCAGCCCTTGACCAGCTCAGTCCGATCTCTCCTTCCCAGGCTGACCAGGCAGACGGACCGCAGTTCAAAACTGAGCTTGGTCCGGGGCTGACCAAACTTGGTCAGCTCCGGACCAACTCGGTCCGTTCCTTTCAGCTCTCCGCCGGTCTTCGTCTCGGACCCGTGTTGTTCTCGCCTGGTCCGCCGGACCAACT
>NW_010965358.1:83922-94284 GCF_000463585.1 Tarenaya hassleriana | reverse complement strand
CTTGCATATTTTATGTCTGTTTGTCTGTCTTTTTGTGTAGAACATATCTGTTGCAGGAATCTGTTTTATCTCGCCATGCGATCTATCCTTATGAAGGATAAGCCTCTGACCACGGCTTCTAGATCGATCATTGATGCTTATTGGAAGCATGAGGATGATGATCTGGACGCGTCCAGTTTGATGCTTGGAAAGATGTCTTCGGAATTGCGTGAGCAATTAGATGACATGGACAATTCATTGATGGTTGATCAGTTGAATGTGTCATTCCAAGAGAAAGCTGGGAGCCGAGGGAAGAATGATATGGTAGTTGTTGGAAAGAGTTCCACCAAAAGGAAACGTTCCAAGGGCAAGGGCAAGAGGAAAGTGGCAAGCGTTGTCATTGAACCTAAGCCTGAGTCCAAGACGGAAGAGTGTTATTTCTGTCATGCCATCGGGCATTGGTATAGAAATTGCAGGCTCTACCTGGAAGATCAGAGGAAGAAGAAGCTTACAGAAGCTTCGACTTCTGGTATTTTCGTTATAGAGGCGAACTTGTTTACTTCTACATCATGGGTATTAGATATCGGATGTGCCTCACACATTTGTGGAAATGTGCAAGGACTTCGAGGAAGTAGACAATTGGCGAAGGGTGAAGTAGATCTCCGCGTCGGGAATGGAGCAAAAGTTGCTGCATTGACCGTCGGGACTTATGATCTGACTTTACCTTCTGGCCTTGTATTGGAGTTGCATGATTGTTATTTTGTACCTGCCATCAGCATGAACATTATATCGATTTCATGTTTAGACTCGGATGGTTTCAGATTTGTTATTGAGAACAAATATCTGTCCATTTATAGAGGCGATTTATTCTATGGTAAGGGTTACCAGTTTAATGGCCTTTATGTTTTGGAAGATGAACCATCTAGATACAGGTCGATCTATAACGTTAGAACCAAGCGGTTTAAGCCGAACGACTTAAATCCGACGTATCTCTGGCATTGTCGACTTGGCCACATCAACGAGAAACGCATAGCGAAGCTTCATTCTGATGGACTTCTTGATTCTTTTGATTATGAATCAATCGAATCATGCGATTCATGTTTGATGGGCAAGATGACAAAATCTCCTTTTACTAGAAAAGGAGAACGGGCTACGGAGTTGCTAGAACTCATACATAGTGATGTGTGCGATCCTATGAGCTCGCCCGCTAGAGGGGGTTATCTGTATTTCGTTACGTTTACTGATGATTTCAGTAGGTACGGTTATGTCTACTTGATGATACATAAATCTTACGCTTGAATTGTTCAAGAATTTCAGAAACGAGGTACAAAACCAACTTGGCAAGACGATCAAGTTGCTTCGATCTGATCGAGGTGGCGAGTATATGAGCCAAGAGTTCACTGACTATCTGGCAGATTGTGGAATTGTCTCACAGCTGACTCCACCTGGAACGCCACAATGGAATGGCGTTTCCGAGAGGAGGAACCGAACCTTATTGGATATGGTACGGTCTATGATGAGTCAGGTCGATCTTCCTAAATCCTTCTGGGGATATGCTTTGGAAACGACATCGCTTATACTGAACAACTGTCCAACAAAGTCGGTTCAGAAGACTCCATATGAGATATGGACTGGGAAGCGTCCCAGGTTAGCATTCATGAAGATTTGGGGATGTGACGTTTACGTGAAACGTCTGGCTTCTGATAATCTATCCGCCAAGTCTGATAAATGCATATTTGTGGGTTACCCTAAGGAAACTAAAGGGTACTGGTTCTACAACCCATCTGAGAACAAAGTGTTTGTTGCTTGGAATGGATCTTTCTTGGAGAGAGAGTTCGTCTCCAAGAGAGTTAGTGGGAGTAGAATAGATCTCGAAGAAGTTCGAGAACCACAAATAGTCGAAGAACCGAGTGAACAGGTCGAAACAGTTCAACCTGTATCACAAGTTGTTGAGACAACACCTCCTAGTGAACCTCGGAGATCTGGTAGAATTCGCCAAGAGCCTACAAGATACGGTTTTCTTGTGACTGGAAACGACGAACTCATGTTGTTAGAACATGACGAGCCTACGTCGTATTCAGAGGCTGTGGCGAGTTCCGATTCCGAGAAATGGCACCAGGACATGGAGTCTGAGATGCAATCCATGTACGACAACAAAGTGTGGACTTTGGTTGATTCGTTCAATGGTATTAAGACCAGTGGATGCAAGTGGGTTTTCAAGAAGAAAACCGACATGGATGGCATCGTGCATACCTATAAGGCACGACTCGTCGCGAAAGGGTTTCGGCAGATTCATGGTATAGACTATGATGAAACTTTTTTACCAGTCGTGATGCTTAAATCCATACGGATTCTGCTGGCCATAGCTGCGTATTATGACTACGAGACATGGCAGATGGACGTCAAGACCGCATTCCTTAACGGGAATTTGCTCGAGGATGTGTACATGACACAACCCGAGGGCTTTGTCGATCCTAAGAGTCCGAGGAAGGTATGCAAACTTCAGAGATCCATTTATGGACTGAAGCAGGCTTTAAGGAGCTGGAATCTTCGTTTTGACGAGGCAGTCAAAACGTTTGGCTTCCTGCAAAACGAAGATGAGCCATGCGTTTACAAGAAGGTCAGTGGGAGCGCAGTAGTCTTCCTTGTGCTTTATGTAGATGATGTTGGGTTTCGCTCATCATATCGATTTAGGGTTTGGTTTACTAGGTTTCATGCAGGGAAGAATAATCTAAACCTAGTCAAACGTCACACGCAACCAAAATCATCCGTAAAACCCCGACAGATCGTGTATATCACCGTAGGAATCGAATACTTACCTCTTTCCTGAAGATCTGAAAGTAGCATTCGATCCAGGGCCTGTTTTAATCACCATGAGCTGAAAGTACAGCTCCTCTACACGTATCCACACTGACGGGAAGGATTCCAAACGCTTTTGGAACTGATCTGCTAGGATCTGTGAAGTGAATAGGGTTTCCTAGACTTGGGATCGAATCCCAGGAACTAGAACCTCAAAAGAAACGATTTTCTTTTGTTCTAGGTCTGTCTTAGGGTTTCTGTAAGTCAATTCTCTCCTTAGGACGACGTCCAGCACCTCCTTATAAGATAGAAACCCTAATCCTTGTGAAAAGAGACTTTTTCCGAGTATTGACTCGGTCCGAGTCAGAACTCTGACTCGGTCGAGTCAGAACGAATCAGCCCAAGCCCATTGTCAACTCTTGACTCGGCCCATTTAGTATTGACTCGGTCCGAGTCAAAACTTTGACTCGACCGAGTCAAAACATCAGCCAAGCCCAAAACACTTTCTGGGCTTCGACTCGCATGGAACTGACTCGGTCCGAGTCAAGTACTGACTCGGTCCGAGTCAGAAGGCTGAAACTGTCCTGACACTCTGATTTGATCCGAAAACCGTTTTTCGACCAAATCCAAGTCTCTCTTTCCGATACTTCACATATAAGTCCATCCCTAATGGTGTGTGACCCTGTAGGCTCATTCGCAGTGGCAGTAGCCTCGAGAACCATTCCCGATCTACAAGTCATGGTTAGCCTCTAGCAAGACGTCATGACCACCCACGTTGAATTGAGTTAGAGGTGATCTAACCGAGGCAATAACAGCTCGAGTTCTGATCGTTTGTCTCACGATATCATACGTTGAACAAGGGCATGGTTTGAGCCACCCTTCAAGTTCAACTGCTTTCTCGTCTTGGCAAATCAACTAATAAAATAGATGCAACTTCATCTATAGCGTGGCCACGCGTTTTCATAGTCCGACTTCCACGAGGGGGCCCAGCAATATGTGTGATGTGAAGGAGGTATCAAGTCCCATATTGCATGTCTACTGTCTCCATATGATTCGTGAACGTATCTGATCAACGCCGTTATGATCATCCGGTTAAAGACGACGTTTGACGCAGTCAAGACACGCCACTCCTCATATCAGATACTCTAGACATCTCAGGTCTGAGGATCCAAGAACGAACCGCTTTATGAGATTCAAGTCATGACTCTGTCCATGTGACAATCTCATGCGGGTCATCCAGTCACTCGTTCACAACGAGTACCCATGATTGTGAAATGCATCCAATGCATCGATCACACCTCATGCTAGTCTTAATTCATCATTGTTCCCACAATGGTAACTGACCAGGGAGTTTAGAATCATTCTATAATGATTCAAGGATGCGAAATATAACAAACATGCCATTCATATAACGGGAATGTAACGCATTCATAAATCAATGAATCAATACAAAGTCAAAATGTCATATCACGGATCATCCTAGAGCATTACAACCAACAATCTCCCACTATGCTCTATGATCTATCCTACAAGCATCTAATACCCTTAACATGACCATCATGTTTTGACGAAGGGAGAGGCTTCGTCAATGGGTCGGCAATATTATCATCCGTCGACACTCTGCTTATATTCACGTCTCCTCTGTCGATGATTTCTCTGATCAAGTGAAATCGCCTGAGTATGTGTTTGGATCTCTGGTGTGACCGGGGTTCCTTAGCTTGCGCAATCGCACCATTGTTGTCACAATACAACTTAATGGGATCTGCAATGCTAGGAATGACGCCCAGGTCTCCCACGAATTTCCTGATCCAAACAGCTTCCTTAGCTGCATCCGATGCTGCTATGTACTCGGCTTCTGTAGTCGAATCTGCAACGGTTGACTGTTTGGAACTCTTCCAACTGATAGCCCCACCGTTCAGATAGAAAACATAACTTGACTGCGATCTGAAGTCATCTCTGTCGGTTTGGAAACTAGCATCGGTATAACCACTTATAGCGAGCTCGTCTTCCAATCCGCCATACACCAAGAACAAATCCTTAGTCCTTCTCAAGTACTTAAGGATGTTCTTGACCGCAATCCAGTGAGCCTCACCTGGTGTAGACTGATATCTACTAGTCATGCTTAATGCATATGATACATCTGGGCGAGTACACAACATGGCGTACATGATGGATCCAATTGCCGAGGCATATGGAATCCTACTCATGCGCTCTTGCTCATCCTGTGTCTTTGGACACTGAGTCTTGCTAAGAGCAACGTCATGTCCCATTGGCAAGGCACCCCTCTTGGAGTCTTGCATCTTGAACCGATTCAAGACCTTGTCAATGTATGTACTCTGACTTAGACCAAGAAGCCTTCTCGATCTATCTCTATAGATCTTGATTCCTAGAATATAGGCGGCTTCTCCTAAGTCCTTCATCGAAAAAACTGATCCTAGCCAGGATTTTACTCCTTGCAAGGTAGGAATGTCATTTCCGATGAGCAATATATCATCCACATAAAGTACAAGGAAGACCACTGCGCTCCCACTGACCTTCTTGTAAACACATGGCTCATCTTCGTTTTGCAGGAAGCCAAACATTTTGACTGCCTCGTCAAATCGAAGATTCCAGCTCCTCGAAGCCTGCTTCAATCCATAAATGGATCTCTGAAGCTTGCACACCTTCCTCGGACTCTTAGGATCAACAAAACCCTCGGGTTGTGTCATGTACACATCCTCGAGCAAATTCCCGTTAAGGAATGCGGTCTTGACGTCCATATGCCATATCTCATAGTCATAATACGCAGCTATGGCCAGCAGAATCCGTATGGATTTAAGCATCACAACTGGTGAAAAGGTTTCATCATAGTCTATACCATGAATCTGCCGAAACCCTTTCGCGACGAGTCGTGCCTTATAGGTATGCACGATGCCATCCATGTCGGTTTTCTTCTTGAAAACCCACTTACATCCAATGGTCTTAATACCATCGAATGAGTCGACCAAAGTCCATACTTTGTTGTCGTACATGGACTGCATCTCAGACTCCATGGCCTGGTGCCATTTCTCGGAATCGGAACTCGCCACAACCTCTGAATACGACGTAGGCTCGTCATGTTCTAACAACATGAGTTCATCGTTTCCAGTCACAAGAAAACCATATCTTGTAGGCTCTTGGCGAATTCTACCAGATCTCCGAGGTTCACTAGGAGGTGCTGTCTCAACAACTTGTGACACAGGTTGAACTGATTCGCCCTGTTCACTCGGTTCCTCGACTATTTGTGGTTCTCGAACTTCTTCGAGATCTATTCTACTCCCACTAACTCTCTTGGAGACGAACTCTCTCTCCAAGAAAGATCCATTCCGAGCAACAAACACTTTGTTCTCAGATGGGTTGTAGAACCAGTACCCTTTAGTTTCCTTAGGGTAACCCACAAATATGCATTTATCAGACTTGGCGGATAGCTTATCAGAAGCAAGACGTTTCACGTAAACGTCACATCCCCAAATCTTCATGAATGCTAACCTGGGACGCTTCCCAGTCCATATCTCATATGGAGTCTTCTGAACCGACTGGGGATATGCTTTGGAAACAGCAGCGCTTATACTGAACAACTGTCCAACAAAGTCGGTTCAGAAGACTCCATATGAGATATGGACTGGGAAGCGTCCCAGGTTAGCATTTATGAAGATTTGGGGATGCGACGTTTACGTGAAACGTCTGGCTTCGATTGATTCATAATCAAAAGAATCAAGAAGTCCATCAGAATGAAGCTTCGCTATGCGTTTCTCGTTGATGTGGCCAAGTCGACAATGCCAGAGATAGGTCGGGTTTAAGTCGTTCGGCTTAAACCGCTTGGTACTAATGTTATAGATCGAATTGTGTCCAGATGGTTTATCATCCAAAATATAAAGGCCATTAAATAGGTAACCATTACCATAAAATAAAGCACCTCTATAAATAGATAAAGTTTTGTTCTCAATAACAAAACGAAAACCATCAGAATCCAAACATGAAATTGAAATAATATTCCTGCTAATGGCAGGTACAAAATAACAATCATGTAGTTCTAACACAAGTCCAGAAGGTAAAGTAAGATCATAAGTCCCGACGGTCAACGCAGCAACTCTTGCTCCATTCCCGACGCGGAGATCCACTTCTCCCTTCGCTAGCTGCCTACTTCTTCTCAAGCCCTGCACATTTCCACAAATGTGTGAGGCACATCCGGTATCCAATACCCATGATGTAGAAGTAAACAAGTTAGCCTCTATAACAAAGATACCCGAAGATGAAGCTTCTGCAAGCTTCTTCTTCTTCTGATCTTCCAGGTAGAGTTTGCAGTTTCTGCGCCAATGCCCGATGGCATGGCAGAAATGGCACTCTCCCTTCTCGGCCTTCGGCTTAGGCTCGGCGGCAACACTTGCCGTTTTGCCCTTGCCTTTCACGCCCTTGGAACGCTTCCTCTTGTTGGAACTCTTTCCAACCATTAGGACATTCTTCTCGACTTTGATGTTCTGCTCGGCCGATCGCAACATCCCATGTAGTTCGGTCAAGTCCTTCTCCATCCCGTGCATGTTATAGTTCATGACAAACTGGTCAAAACTATGCGGCAGGGATTGGAGAACTAGGTCTACTGCCAACTCACGACTAACCTCCAACCCTAGTCTGTCAAGATCCTCTAGATAACCCTTCATCTTGAGGATATGAGTACTCACGGGTGAACCATTGGTCATCTTACAGTTGACCAGGTTCTTAAGGACGTTAAATCGTTCGACCCTTGCCTGTTCCTCGAACATAGTCCTGAGATGCTCGATCATCTCGAAGGCATCAGTTCCTTCGAGTTGTTTCTGCAACTCAGCCGACATAGATCCGAGCATCAGACAGGTCACGTCCAGGTTGTCATTGATGTGCTTATGGTAAGCATCTCTGACAGCCCTGGGCGCATTGGCCGCTGGTTCATCCTCTGGAACGGCTTCTTCCAGCACGTAGAGCTTCCGCTCATGCCTGAGAATAATTCTCAGGTTGCGGTACCAGTCGAGAAAGTTTCCACCAGTGAGTCTCTCCCGATCCAGGATGGATCGCATGGAGAGATTAGCCAGATTACCTGCAGCAGTCATATTCTACAGAAAAAGACAAAACAAAAGACATAAAACATGCAAGTCGCTTAGTACACATACTAACACAGATAATAGATGCAATATGACAGGCTCCCACTAAGAAAAACACCCTCAATGAGTTTCTAAGTGAGCTAGGATCCATATTTCACATGCTTTTGAGTCAGCTAGGGCATGACGCTCAAAAACATGCTATTTAGGTAGACAACACATTGTCAATCACATCCTATGTGATTCCTAGATGTGTATGGGATAGTGATACGCTATCACTGCATGTTCTTCATCCCATCCTTACCATTAGGTCCAAGTCCGACTTGATAACCCAATTCAAGCTCAACCATATTCGAGCTATGAGAATCACGATTTCTCCATACTGCCTCACCAAGATAATCAGGCACGCTCAGCTAGGGCATGACCCGTAACCATGACGATCGAGGCCTTGACAGTTGCTCTACTAATGGGCGGTAATAGCTTGAGATTTCATGAGGTATATGTGACTTGAACACAATGAAATCTTGACTGAATTCAAGTCAGTTCAATCAAGATGTTCCGATCATATCGGTAGAATCAGAATCTCGGCTTAGACACTTGAAACGATGCAACAATTGCATCTAACAAAGTCTGACGAACTGACTCGGTCCGAGTCAACACTTGACTCGGTCCGAGTCAGATGCCGAAATCATCTACAGATCAATCTGAACCAAAACGTGACAACCGGACAACTTTCAGTACTGACTCTGTCCGAGTCAAAACTGCCTCGGTCCGAGTCAGAAGTCTGTAAAGCCAAGTCTTCATTTTGGTTCGTTCTGACTCGGTCGAGTCAACACTTGACTCTGTCCGAGTCAAAACTCTGATCTGTCGTTCTGACTCTGTCGAGTCAAAACTCTGACTCTGTCGAGTCAAAACTCTGACTCTGTCGAGTCAAAACTCTTACTCTGTCCAGGTCAAAACTCTGAGAGTTCTCTCGTTCTGACTCGGTCGAGTCAACACTTGACTCTGGCCGAGTCAAAACTCTGGTAGACACTTTTTGGCCACGAGATCTAGGGTGTCACCCCGTTTCGATAAAACTCTGGTAGACACTTTTTGGCCACGAGATCTAGGGTTTCACCCCGTTTGGATGCACCATCAAGCCGTCTTCGACCCCCAAACTCATCCATGCATCAAATAACAATCATAACATCATTAAATATGCATAGATCAAGCCTATCATGCAATTTTAACCATTAAAATTCATATAGGCATGCGACAAGCACGGCGATATACAGAGAACCAGGCTCTGATACCACTGTTGGGTTTCGCTACGGGTTCCTAGCATGCGATCATATCGATCTAGGGTTTGGTTTACTAGGTTTCATGCAGCGGAAGAATAATCTAAACCTAGTCAAACGTCACACGCAACCAAAATCATCCGTAAAACCCCGTTTAATCGTGTATATCACCGTAGGAATCGAATACTTACCTCTTTCCAGAAGATCTGAAAGTAGCAATCGATCTAGGGCCTGTTTTAATCATCAAGAGCTGAAAGTACAGCTCCTCTACACGTATCCACACCGACGGGAAGGATTCCAAACGTTTTTGGAACTGATCTGCTAGGATCTGTGAAGTATATGAAGTGGGATCTAATCCCGGGAGCTAGAACTATGAAAGAAACGATTTCTTCTGAGTTTTTGCTCTGTCTTAGGGTTCTGTAAGTCGAATTCTCTACTTTGGACGGCGTCCAACACCTCCTTATAAGTTAGAAACCCTAATCCTTGTGAAAAGAGACTTTTTCCGAGTATTGACTCGGTCCGAGTCAGAACTCTGACTCGGTCGAGTCAGAACGAATCCGCCCAAGTCCATTGTCAACTCTTGACTCGACCCATTGAGTATTGACTCTGTCCGAGCTCAAAACTTTGACTCGACCGAGTCAAAACATCAGCCAAGCCCAAAATACTTTCTGGGCTTCGACTCGCATGGAACTGACTCGGTCTGAGTCAAGTACTGACTCGGTCCGAGTCAGAAGGCTGAAACCGTCCTGACACTCTGATTAGATCCGAAAACCGTTTTTCGACCAAATCCAAGTCTTTCTTTCCGATACTTCACATATAAGTCCATCCCTAATGGTGTGTGACCCTGTAGGCTCATTCGCAGTGGCAATAGCCTCGAGAACCATTCCCGATCTACAAGTCATGGTTAGCCTCTAGCAAGACGTCATGACCACCCACGTTGAATTGAGTTAGAGGTGATCTAACCGAGGCAATAACAGCTCGAGTTCTGATCCTTTGTCTCACGATATCATACGTTGAACAAGGGCATGGTTTGAGCCACCCTTCAAGTTCAACTGCTTTCTCGTCTTGGCAAATCAACTAGTAAAATAGATGCAACTTCATCTATAGCGTGGCCACGCGTTTTTCATAGTCCGATTTCCACGAGAGGGCCCAGCGATATCTCTCCTGTTAAGGAGGTGACAAGTCCCATATTGCATGTCTACTATCTCCATATGATTCGT
>NW_010965358.1:82931-83551 GCF_000463585.1 Tarenaya hassleriana | reverse complement strand
TAGAACGCTTACCTCAATCGATCCGGGGCCTGTATCAATTGATCTGTTCGTCTGATCACTCTAGGCAGGAAGAATACCTCGCCCTCTACACGTATCCACATGTCGGGATGGATTTCAACACCTTGGAACTTATCTGTTAGGAATAGAGATCTCGATCTCTCTTGTGTGCAAGGTTTTTGGAGGCTTAGGGTTTTATTTTTCTTCTTTTTTTCTTCACTTAAAACCCTAGAAGACATTCTCCTTATATAGACTTTCCAAAATCCTAATTTGACAAGGAATAGATTACTAGGAATCCTAATCTAATTAGGTTTCCTAAACCTATTAGAATTCTAATCTCATTAGGTTTCCTAGATGTAATAGAATTCTAATCTCATTAGGTTTCCTAGATGTAATAGAATTCTAATCTCATTAGGTTTCCTAGATGTAATAGAATTCTAATCTCATTAGGTTTCCTAGATGTAATAGAATTCTAATCTCATTAGGTTTCCTAGATGTAATAGAATTCTAATCTCATTAGGATTCCTATACATAATAGGATTCCTAATCCCATTAGGATTCCTATTCCAATTAGGAATCTCAATCCAATTAGGATTCCTAATCGGGATAATTTAGCACACGTA
>NW_010965358.1:62566-65862 GCF_000463585.1 Tarenaya hassleriana | reverse complement strand
CCCCTTTGCATGTACTTTCTCATTTAATTTATGGTTGAATCTCTAGCCTATATAAAGGCCTTTGTATTGTCATGTAAGGGCAGACTATTGCTAAATCTATCAAGTATTTTCGAGTTTAAACAACTCTCTCTTTCGGTGTGTCCGAAATCTATCTTCTCTTGGTGTGTCCGAGAGTTACCTTGGTTTGTCCGAGGTCCCCTTGGTGTGTCCAAGGTTTCTATCCATCTACCTATCCACTTCGTTCCATACTTCGTCGGACTTGAGTTCGAGAGCCTCACTAGAGTGCCGGTGATTGAGTTCCGACCCCATTTCCCCTTCGCTTCCATTTTCTGTCGCGGCTGAACTTGAGTGCCCCCTCGGGATCAGCGAGTTAGCCCTGACTCCACCTTCACTTCCATTTTTCGTCCCAAGCTGAGTTCGAGTGCTCTTTGAAGCGGGTGATTGGCTTGCGACTCCATCCCTGATCCGAGACAAACACTTCCGAGGTTGAGGCGTGTATCATTTTGGTATCAGAGCGTGTATCATTTTGGTATCAGAGCGTGTATCATTTTGGTATCAGAGCGTGTATCATTTTTCGTATCCAATACTTATGATCATCTATGTGATCATCAATCACACATCGTACTAGTCTTATTATGTCGTTATTCCCATAACGACACAAGACTAGGGAGTTTAGTATCATTCCTAATGATACATGGATTTCATAACAGATCTAGCATGCAAGAACATGTAATGAATAAAATACTCTCATAAAACCACATAGAAAGTATCAATACATCGAATGTATCTGAACAAAGCTCATAATCAGTACATCATAGAGCACTAAACCAACAAAGGCTCCCCGAGCAACCCATAGAACCGAGTCTCCTCTCACTCGTGTTAGAGCTCGAGCCCTCCTTATCACGTTAACAAAGGCCGTCACTCATGTTCTTCACGGAGTCCGGGATCACGACGCGAACACCTCCCTTTTCGGCCAAGACTTAATCCGGAACGTCTCCTCCATCATGGCTGAAAGCTATTGGGCTCAAAGATGACTTCAAGCCAGCCCATGAGCTGTCCATTTCAGCCCAAGAACAAATCAAGGCCCAGCCCATTAGACCATTAAATTCCAACAGCTCTTTTCTTCCTAACCACCTTATTAAATGACAATTAGGCTCCTTCTCTTGCATGAAGACTTGCATTTATTGTTGTTTTCTCTATATAAACCACCTAGAACTCTTTTGTAATAAGATTTCATCCTTTTGATTAAAGTATTTTTGAATTGAGATTGAGCCAAGACTCTCTCCCTATCTTTGTTGGTTTGTCCGACAATCTCTTTCGGTTTGTCCGAAATTCCCGAGCTCGGTGTGTCCGGCTCACCCTTCGGTTTGTCCGAATCCATACTCGCTATCTTCCCCTTCGTTTCCGCCATCCATCATATGATTCTCTCTTGAATTCGAGTGCCACTTGAGTGAGCCAGTGATTGAGAGAGTTTCCCATAAATCCCCTTCGATTACCACCGTTTGTTCGTGAGTTCGAGTGCCGCTATACGCGAGCCGGTGATTGCGATCAGACTTGCTTCCATCCTCCTCTGTGCGTATATCACATATGACATCACATCATTGGACAGAATCATCCCATCACCATCGACGCGACAATGCTTACCCCATTGTCAAACGACACTGTACACGTGACTACTACTCATTGTCCTGATACTGGCCATCACTATCATCTGTATCATCTGGTCCGATCATCGTAATGACCTGATACTGGCTATCTCGGCCATCTGTATCATCTAGTCCGATCATCTTTGTGACCTGATACTGGCCATCGCCGCCTTCTGCACCGTCTGGTCCCACATTCACAATCTTTGTGACCTGATACTGGCCATCGCCGCCTTCTGCACCATCTGGTCCCACATTCACAATCATGTCTAACTTGAACTACACCACGGCTCACTCGTAGGTCGTACGCATAGACTACATACATTGCAATCATTGTACCAATTCTCCAACTACAATCACACGTGTCACGATGTCCAGTCCCAATCGACCCATCGCATAACGCCATACAATCTACCCGCATAAAACGATTGCTCCATGATTAAATCGCACCACTCACCACATCTTTATTTCCATTTATTCTACCTATTCGATAACTACTATTCATTCTAACAAATTTCTACCTTAGCGGTAAATTTTCCTTTTTACCGTTTGGCCATGAATTCCGAAACGATTCTTCCCATCCTTTCTTTCCATTTATTAAAACTTTTTAGGTAATTACTACCCGTTTTATTCATTTTAACCTTAGTAGTTAATTTTTGTTTTTACCGTTTGGTTGAAAAATTCCAAATCGATATTTCCTGTCAAATTCTATTATTTTTCTTGTTATTTTCTATATATTTCTGGGTATTATTTACCCATATAATCATTCTATTGAATCCCTAATATTTATTATTATTATTATTATTATTATTATTATTATTATTATTATTATTATTATTATTATTATTATTATTATTATTATTATTATTATTATTATTATTATTATTATTATTATTATTATTATTATTATTATTATTATTATTATTATTATTATTATTATTATTATTATTATTATTATTATTATTATTATTATTATTATTATTATTATTATTATTATTATTATTATTATTATTATTATTATTATTATTATTATTATTATTATTATTATTATTATTATTATTATTATTATTATTATTATTATTATTATTATTATTATTATTATTATTATTATTATTATTATTATTATTATTATTATTATTATTATTATTATTATTATTATTATTATTATTATTATTATTATTATTATTATTATTATTATTATTATTATTATTATTATTATTATTATTATTATTATTATTATTATTATTATTATTATTATTATTATTATTATTATTATTATTATTATTATTATTATTATTATTATTATTATTATTATTATTATTATTATTATTATTATTATTATTATTATTATTATTATTATTATTATTATTATTATTATTATTATTATTATTATTATTATTATTATTATTATTATTATTATTATTATTATTATTATTATTATTATTATTATTATTATTATTATTATTATTATTATTATTATTATTATTATTATTATTATTATTATTATTATTATTATTATTATTATTATTATTATTATTATTATTATTATTATTATTATTATTATTATTATTATTATTATTATTATTATTATTATTATTATTATTATTATTATTATTATTATTATTATTATTATTATTATTATTATTATTATTA
>NW_010965358.1:50358-60267 GCF_000463585.1 Tarenaya hassleriana | reverse complement strand
ATTCCTAAGAGATCGATTCTAGGGTTTGTGCAGCGGAAGTAAAACAAAAATTTATAGAACCCTAGAACCATGCTGCTATTGAATTCGTAGAAACGTTAGAACGCTTACCTCAATCGATCCGGGGCCTGTATCAACTGAAGAATTCGTCCGATCACTTAGGGAGGAAGTTTACCTCGCCCTCTACACGTATCCACACCTCGGGATGGATTCCAACGGTTGGAACTTGTCTGCTAGGACTCGAATCTCTATTCGGTTTTTCGCACTTCGAGAAAAACGAGACTTAGAACTTGTTGAGTTTTTTTTTTGGATCTCACCAAAAACTCTCCAAGAACACCAAAAGTCGGCTGCTAAAAGTCTCTTTTCAATTAGGGTTCTAATCTCTTTCTCTTATAAAGTGATTTAACCTTAATTTCGGTTTAATTTTCGGAAAACTGGAACCTGGAACGGACGGTCCGGAATTGCACGTGGACCGTCCGTTCCAGTAAGGCAGAACGGACGGTCTACGTTTAGGTCTACGTTTAGTGCGGACCGTCCGTTCTATCATCATAGAACGGACGGTTTGCGTGTTGTCGTGGACCTTCCGTTCTGCTTCCCAGAACGGACGGACCACGCATCCGGACCGTCGGGTCTGGACCCTCCCGACTCCGTTTTCCGTCGTTTTCTCTCGTGCATTCGTCCTTCCCTGTGTGTGTGACCCTGTAGGCTCATTCGACATAGCAGTATAACCTGAAATCCCTATTTCGGGTATACAAGTCATAGGCGGTCTCTAGCAAGACACTATGACTACCTATCTCGAATAGAGTTGGTTCGTGATCTTACGAACACCAGTGATGATTCCGGCTGATGATCCTTTTGTATCGCGATATCATACGTCGAACATAAGGCATGGACAAGCCACCTTATCTGATTCGACTGCTTTCTCGTTCACTGAGTTCGACTGTCTGAAATAGACGACGTTCGTCTATAGTGCGGCCACACATTTCTACAGTCTCGCTCACACGAGGGGCCCAGCGATATCTCTCTCTTTTATGAGAGGTACAAATCCCGTCTTGACTATCTACAATCCAGTACATGATTCGTTTCGTACCTGATATACGCCTTTATAGTCCTCCTGTTACGCAGGACGTTTGACGTAATCAAAGCACGCAACTCCTCATGTTGGATTCCGTAGATATCTCAGGTCTTAGGATCCAATCATGGAACCGTCATATGAGATTCAAGTCATGACGCTAGTCCATGTGACAATCTCATGTGGGTCAATCCAGTATTCCGTTCTCCAACGAATACCTATGATTGTGATCGTATCCAATACTTATGATCATCTATGTGATCATCAATCACACATCATACTAGTCTTATTATGTCGTTATTCCCATAACGACACAAGACTAGGGAGTTTAGTATCATTCCTAATGATACATGGATTTCATAACAGATCTGGCATGCAAGAACATGTAATGAATAAAATACTCTCATAAAACCACATAGAAAGTATCAAAACATCGAATGTATCTGAACAAAGCTCATAATCAGTACATCATAGAGCACTAAACCAACACCATCAACGATCTAAACACATATTCAAACAATTTCACCTAATCAGGGAGATCATAGACAGAGGAGACATGCACATATGCAGAGTGTCGACAGATGATAACATTGCCGACCCATTGACGAAGCCTCTCCCTTCGTCGAAGCATGAGGGTCATGTTAGGGGTATAGGCATTAGATGTTTAGCAGTCCATGAGGAGAGCAAGTGGGAGATTGTTGGTTTAGTGCTCTATGATGTACTGTTTTATGAGCTTTATTATGATACATTTGATGAATTGACACTTACTATGGTTTTATGGATGAGTGTTTGATTCATTACGTATTGTGCATACTGTAATATGTTATGAAATCCATGTATTGGTATGAACAATATTAAACTCCCTAGTCATATATCGTTGTGGGAACAATGATGTACTAAGACTAGTATGATGTGTGATAGATGATCATAGAGATGATCATAGGTATTGGATACGATCACAATCATAGGTATTCGTTGGAGAACAGAATACTGGATTTACCCGCATGATAGTGTCACATGGACTAGCATCATGACTTGAATCTCATGTGACGGTTCGATGATTGGATCCTATGACCTGAGATATCTACGGAATCCAACATGATGAGTTGCATACTTTGAATACGTCAAACGTCTTGCGTTACAGGAGGACTATAAAGGCGTGTATCAGATACGACACGAATCATGTGTTGGATTGTAGATAGTCAAGATGGGATTTGTACATCTCGTAAAAGAGAGAAATATCGCTGGACCCCTCATATGAGCGAGACTGTAGAAATGTGTGGTCACACTATAAACGAACGTCATCTATTTCGTACAGTCGAACTTTGTGAGCGAGAAAGCAGTCGAATCAGATAAGGTGGCTTCTCCATGCCTTATATTCGACATATGATATCGATGATACAAAAGGATCATCAATCGGAATCATCACTGACGTTCGTAAGATCATGAACAAACTCTAATCGAGATAGGTAGTCATAGAGTCTTGCTAGAGACGGGCCAGACTCGACGGTCCAGAAGGGCCAGATCCGACGGACCAAAAGGGCCAGCCCCGACGGTCCAGAGGTTGTAGTCCGTCCGTTCTAGAGTGTCTGGAACGGACGGTCCGCCAGACCCACACTGTCCATTCTACCGTGCTGGAACGGATGGTCCACGTGTAAATCTGGACCGTCCGTTCCGGCTTTCGGGTTTTCGAAAATAAACCGAAATTAGGGTTAATCACTTTATAAAAATGAGATTAAGAACCCTAATAGAGGAGAGCCGAAAAAGTGAACTTCTACAGACCTCTTTGTGAGCTTTGAGGGTCTAAGAAGTGATCTAAATCCCGTTTTCTCATAGCACATAACCGAACAACAGATTCGGGTCCTAACAGACAAATTCCAATCGTTGGAATCCATCACGAGGTGTGGATACGTGTAGAGGGCGAGGTAATCTTCCCCCCTTTAGTGATCGGACGAACAATCAATTGATACAGGTCCCTGATCGATTGAGGTAAGTGTTCTAAACGTTTCTACGAAATCATGCATGCTTGGTTTTAGGGTTTTATAGAAATGTTTTGTTTTACATCCGCTGCGCAAACCCTAGAATCGACCTCTTAGGAATTAGATTCGTTGTAGAGATCCCAGGAATTCCCAACATATGCCTCGGTCTTGGCTAAACTAGAAGATCCCCATCACTATTGAAGATATGCTTGGCATTAGGCAGCTCTGTGCGTTCCAAGCTATCCCGTTCCCGCTCCGTGCATTCCAACTCTATGTCTGTGCGTTCAGGCTCAATGTCCTCATCATTTCCTCCTTCTTGAGAAGTTTTCGCCCACGAAAATTCATGATCTACATCAAAAGGAAGTAAATCAACAACGTTAAAGGAACTAGACACGTTATACTCACCTGGAAGTTCGAGTCGGTAGGCGTTGTCGTTGATGCGCTCGATAACTCGGAAAGGACTGTCTCCTCTATGTGCGAGTTTGGACTTGCGTTTATCTGGAAAACGCTCGGGTCTAAAGTGCAGCAAAACCCAGTGTCCCTCTTTAAACGTCATTGCCTTTCGGCCCTTGTTAGCTTGACGAATGTATTGCTCAGTCCTTCGAGCAATGTTTTCTTGGACTTTTGATGGAGTTGCTTAACGAACTCAACTTTTTTTTCTCCATCTAAGTTCACTAATTCATCATTAGGCAACGCTATAAAGTCCAGAGGCGTGATCGTGTTGAAACCGTAAATGGTCTCAAATGGCGAGTGTCTAGTCACGGAGTGCGAGGCCCGATTATAGGCGACCTCGACATGTGGGATGCAGTCAATCCAATTGCCTAGATTTTTACCGATGGTGGCTCGTAGAAGGCTAGATAAAGTACGGTTCACTACCACGGTTTGTCCATCCATCTGAAGATGACAAGTAGTAGAGAAGATGAGCTTAGTGCCGATCCTTTTCCATAAGGTCCGCCAAAAGTGGCTGAGGAATTTAGAATCCCGATCGAACACTATCTTCTTAGGAATACCGTGTCGACTATGTGCTTGGCATCGTCCGTTTTAGCACACGGTATGAAATAAGCCATTTTTGAAAACCAATCGACCACTACAAAGACGGAGTCCTTATGTTGGATCTTAGAAAGACCTAGGACAAAATCTATCAATATGTCTATCTACGGCTGCGTAGGGATCGGTAACAACATATAAAGTCCATGAGGTTGTACTTTTGACTTAGCTCGATGGCAATCTACGCACTTAGCACAAAACCTCCTAACGTCCCGCTTAAGGTGTGGCCAAAAGAAATGTTCTTGCATGATGGTCAACGTCTTATCTACTCGAAATGATCGGCTAAGACACTACCATGAGCTTCACGGAGTACCATATCTCGCATTGATCCTTATGGAATGCATAACCTCTTATCTCGAAAGAGATATCCATCATGCAAGTAAAATGGTCCATAAGCACCGTTCCCACCTACTTCTATGATAGATTTGAAATCATGATCGGCCGAATATTGTTCCTTAAGGATTTCGAATCCTAGCATCCGAGTCTCCATGACCGATATCAAAACATGTCGTCGAGACAATGCATCGGCTACGACGTTGTCCTTTCTCTTCTTGTATTTTATGATGTAAGGGAATGTCTCGATGAACTCCAACCACTTATGTGACACCCGTAACCCGTGTACAGTATACGAGCTGTGCCACATAGACGATATAACAATAAAATATCACTACAAAAAAAAGGTCATTTTCAACGGGAAAATCCGTTGGAAATGGCCAAATTTCCGTTGGAAATTAACGTTTCCAACGGATAAATCCGTTGAAATTTCGTCGTTAAAAATCGGTTTCCGTTGGACAACCGTTGGAATTTTCAACGGAATTTCAACCAATTTTTCCGTTGGAATTTTCCAACGGATTTCCTACCACAATCCGTTGGAATTTTCTAATGGAATTTCGACCACAATCCGTTGGAATTTTCTAACAAAAAATTCAAAACATATTCTCGATCCCGACCCTGACCCCGACCCCGACCCCGACCCTGACCGCAAACCCGACCCCAGCCCCGGCCCCGGCCCCGACCGCGAACCCAACCCCAGCCCCAGCCCCAACCGCGAACCGGACCTCGACCCCGTTGGCTCGAGTTAACGACCGCGACCCCGATCCCGATTCCGAAACTCACTTCCTAGTACGTCACCCATCCTTCCACTGCTCCAACTCAATCCTCCTTAACCCTAGAGTTCCAATTGACAATCATTCAACTGCTCCAAGTTAAACTTCAGATATTATATAACATTAATATATATACATATATAAATATTTATAAATATAAATATTTATATATATACATACACACATACATGTATACATATATATATATAAATATTTATACTTATATATGTATATATATTTACATATATACACATTCAAATTCATATATATATATATAAAATATTTGTTATGTGTATTTATATGGTTAATATAGACATATCGATATATATATATATATATATATTTATACGTATACATGTATATATATTTACATATATACACATTCAAATTCATATATATTTGTTATGTGTACCAAAGTCGGTGGTCCCGTAGCCCTCGTCGTACAACGTGATGCAATGTGTCCGGGCTGGTCGCAACGATAATAGACCAATGATCCCTCTCGCCAGTGATGGTGGGGCACGAATAGCGGGCACCTTGCCCTTGTCGCGTGGGTCGCTGCTCCGAACGTTCTTCCCAGATGAACATGTGCTGAAGCACTTCCTGAAGGGGCTCCGCTCACGAGTCTTCCCCTCATTCTTCTCCCGCTCTCCACGCTCCACATTCTCCATCTACGAAATATACCGACTCAGCGTCGGGTACTTCTGGATCTCGATCTTCCTTCGCAGGTAAGGTCGGAGTCCAGCAATGAATTTCTAGATCTTCGACGCCTCGGTGGGCACCAGATGCCCTCCATACATCAATAGACGGGTGAACTCCGCCTCGTAATCGCTGATAGTCATGTCCCCCTACTGCAACATGAGGAACTCGGTCACGCGGTACTCACGGTCCTGCCGCCGAATGTACTTTGCCTCGAACTCATGTCGGAACTCCTCCCATGTGAAACGATGTTCCGCTGGTGCCTCCCGCACCACCTCCGCCCACCAATATCGGGCCTGACCTAATAGATGATGACTCATGATCATAGCTCAGTACTGATGCGGGCACTGCAGATACTCCAAGTCCTGAGTGATCTGAGTGAACCACTCCTCAGCAGCTTCCGGCCTCAGTGATCCCTCGAATCGAGGGGTATGCATCGCCCGTAGTTCCTTGACAATGGGAAGGTATCCCGCCATCGCAGTAGGTATCGGCGGCTGGTGTGGGTTGGCTCCGGGTCTCTCGTCGGAGGCAGTGGTGGGGCGTGGGCAGCCAGGTGCTGCCACACGGTCTCCTGAAACTGACGAAACTCGGCCCTCCATCTTTCGTTTCCCGATTAGGCAGTAGAGCCTGGTCAGGAATGTCGTCAGCCCTCGCTGCAAGCCTAGCACGTCGTGGCACCATTTCACTACATCACATTTAAGACAGTTTAGCAACTGACGACCGATAACTGCATCATCAATGTACGGACCTGGACATGTGCACATTTTCTTCGGACATAGTTTGAAAACATTTTTTGTAGAAAACCGTTGGGTAATAAGCATGATTTCATTCTGAGGAAAGAACATAGCTCTGATATCAAAAGTTGTGATACCCGTAACCCATGTACAGTATACGGGTTGTGTCATATGGACGATATAACAATAAAATATAAACTGCGGAAGCAGAAATACGAAATCCAAAAATATTTTTAATCAAACCAGAGTAAGCAGCGGTAAACACAAGCGATCAGTATCGCAAAACAATACATATCTGAATAGTCATAATATAACCGTACAAAATGGGGGAATACAAGTCCCATAGTCCAAATACAAATCCCGTACATGATGATGCCTCTCTCAGGTCGTCGTCGTCCAATGCAGTAGGCGTAATTGATACACGCACCGGCTTCGGAGTTGTATAGAGATGGCCCAATTGCAATCATCGGCACTCGCGAAGGAGGCGCTCGAATTCACTCTTGGGAAATAGATGGAATCGAAGGGGAATTACGGGACGATGGCTCAATCACCGGCACTTCTATGAAGGCTCTCGAACTCAAGCCAAAGTCGAAACAAGGGTAAAAGATAGATAATATTCGGACAAACCGAAAAGAAAACTCGGACACAATGAAGCTCGTCGTCGGACACACCAACGGAAAGATAGTTTGGAGAAAATTCTCAACAAATAAAGTCTCAAGCATAAGCTCGAATTTCATTCACCAAAATCTGAGTTTTACATATGAAAAACACATATAAATAGTAGAAACTTCAACAACTCTTTTGTGATTAAATGCTAAACATGCAAGAGGGGTGGGAGCCTATGCATTTAATAAGGTAGGTGGGAAGAATATAGCTGTTGGAAAAGTTGCTTGCACTCCAAGAAGCTTCCCTTTTGTGTCTTGACTATTCTTGGCCGAAATTAAGGTTTGAGATGGAGAGGAGTTGAGTCTTGGCTGGTCCGATGAAGGTAAGCTTGCATTCTTCGACTCAAGGTTCGTTTTAAGGCATGAGACGAACATGTTTGACGTGTTGTCGAAGAGTACGTGCTTTGGCTCGAGTTAACGGTGGTTCGGGCCGAGAATAGAAGTGTGCATGCTTCGGATTTTGTACAGCCATTCGTGACTCATCTCGGATGATGATCTCCTTGTGATCGGGTGGGACGTCATTCTCCGGTTGAGCTCCTAGCTCCATGCGATCCGGTTGAGCTCCATGTTTCGTAGGTTCCAAGCTTTCGTCCATGCTCCCGCTCCAAGCTATCATTAGCTCCATGCGTTCTTTTATCTCCAAGACATAGTTTGATGCATCGCTCGGGATTCCGAGGTCCTCATCATTCCCTCCCTCTTCTGGAGGTTTCGTCCTCGAAACTGTTTTTCCTACATCAAACGGGGCCAAGTCAGCATTAGTGAACATATAAGTTATGTCATACTTACCTTGGTCTTGGCGTGCTTCGAAAATTCCTAGCACTTTCTTTCGAGCCTTTCCCCGTTCGAAAGGTTTATCCTTTGTGAGGTCGATGTTGTGGTATTGAACCTTTTTCCGTCTGAAAGGTTTATTATCCCTATTCATATCCATGAGTCCGTGATTAGGACTAGGCATTTCATGCGGCCTTTGCGTTGGGAGGATAATCGAGTTTTCTGTCTTTTTCTCCCTGCAAACGTTCTCCTTCTGAGTTTGGAACACCTGTAAATCAAAGACATAATCTAGGGCAGCAAATATGTTAGTGCAACAAGTGTTCTTCCCGAGATGTTCGTAAAAATATTTCAAATTCCAAACCCCTTTTTCGGACGCAAATCGGGCTATGGCATCATTAAGACAAGAATCATAAACAAGAATATAAAGAGGAACGAAATTACCAGGGTTGCCTCCTAGCGGATAACCTATGAGACTTGTGTGGTTGTTGTTGGGTTTCCTGGGATCTCATGAGCGAATCTAATTCCTAAGAGATCGATTCTAGGGTTTGCGCAGCGGATGTAAAACAAAAATTTAATAAACCCTAGAACCATGCTTCTAATGAATCGTAGAAACGTTAGAACGCTTACCTCAATCGATCCGGGGCCTGTATCAATCGAAGAACACGTCTGATCACGAAAGGGGTGGATCGGGCCTGTGGTTTGGGCGTGTATGCCTTGGCCTTGGCTCAACTAGAAGTTCCCCATCACTATTGAAGATATGCTCGGCATTAGGCAGCTCCTTGCGTTCCAAGCTATCCCGTTGAGCTCGTAGGTCCATGCTCCCGCTCCAAGCTATCATTAGCTCCATGCGTTCTTTTATCTCCAAGATATAGTTTGATGCATCGCTCGGGATTCCGAGGTCCTCATCATTCCCTCCCTCTTCTGGAGGTTTCGTCCTCGAAACTGTTTTTCCTACATCAAACGGGGCCAAGTCAGCATTAGTGAACATATAAGTTATGTCATACTTACCTTGGTCTTGGCGTGCTTCGAAAATTCCTAGCACTTTCTTTCGAGCCTTTCCCCGTTCGAAAGGTTTATTTTTTGTGAGGTCGATGTTGTGGTATTGAACCTTTTTCCGTCTGAAAGGTTTATTATCCCTATTCATATCCATGAGTCCGTGATTAGGACTAGGCATTTCATGCGGCCTTTGCGTTGGGAGGATAATCGAGTTTTCTGTCTTTTTCTCCCTGCAAACGTTCTCCTTCTGAGTTTGGAACACCTGTAAATAAAAGACATAATCTAGGGCAGCACATATGTTAGTGCAACAAGTGTTCTTCCCGAGATGTTCGTAAAAATATTTCAAATTCCAAACCCCTTTTTCGGACGCAAATCGGGCTATGGCATCATTAAGACAAGAATCATAAACAAGAATATAAAGAGGAACGAAATTACCGGGGTTGCCTCCTAGCGGATAACCTATGAGACTTGTGTGGTTGTTTGGAGCATCGGGTACCATGTAGTCCTCATAACCATTGATCTTGATCATACGTTCTTGGGCGCTTGTTCCGAGATGTGGAGATTCTGTTATTGGAAGCACTGTGTAGTCGTTGCAGATTTTCACCAATATTGCCTTGGACTTTTCAAGTACGTTTTCCTTCGGCTTCTCATCCTCGCTTTCTTTGGCATCATATTCCTTCTTGTTACTCGTGACGACGAATGCATTCGCCTTGACATATTGCCGCTCTTCACTCACATTTGCCAAACTTTTGGGTTTTGTTTCCGTCACAAAGCCGGGATTCTCGACCGTTTCTTTCTTTTCAGTCACGCTCTTGGTCTCCTTGTCAGATGGAACTTCGAAATCATCCT
>NW_010965358.1:41142-49842 GCF_000463585.1 Tarenaya hassleriana | reverse complement strand
AACCGTGGGGAAGACTGTGATTCGGGACGCCGAAGAGCCTTTCCAAGTCGTGATCTTAATTGATCTCCTGCAAGACACGAAACAGATTCTTAAGTTTGATTGCAATGAGATGTAATCGTCGGATGTTCTTCAGTCAGATTACGAGCATTGTTTCGAGGTGTAAAAATTGAAATTTCAAGCAAAGCGACCTATTGTTGGATTCGTCTTTGAAAGAGGAAGAGTTTGATATATGGTTCGACAAATAATTCAAAGTTTAGCACAACCAAAACAGTCAAATACTGATGATATGTCAAACTGAACAAAACTAGAAGTTAAGAACGAAATTAAAACCGAAGCGAGAAGCAAGGAGCGATCTCACCGGGGAATTTCGGCCGTAGGATCGAGCAGCTCTGATACCAAAATGATACACGCACCGGCTTCGGAGTTGTATAGAGATGGCCCACGTGGAGGCACTCGAATTCGAACGACGGTTGGAGAAGGACCGAAAAGGATAGGGCTGCGGGACTTTGATCCAATCACCGGCACTCGTAGAGGCTCTCGAATTCGAATCGTAGTCAAGAGATGGATGGGGAACGAAGGATAGGGTCTCGGACAAACCAAGACAAGCCTCGGACAAACCAAGACGGGATTTCTCGGACAAACCGAGACAATGTCGGACACACCAACAAGAGGAGTAAAACTCAACTCGAAAATACTTCTTTCCAATATTCAAATCTGAGTTTTACATATGAAAAACACATATAAATAGTAGAAACTTCAACAACTCTTTTGTGATTAAATGCTAAACATGCAAGAGGGGTGGGAGCCTATGCATTTAATAAGGTAGGTGGGAAGAATATAGCTGTTGGCAAAGTTGCTTGCACTCCAAGAAGCTTCCCTTTTGTGTCTTGACTATTCTTGGCCGAAATTAAGGTTTGAGATGGAGAGGAGTTGAGTCTTGGCTGGTCCGATGAAGGTAAGCTTGCATTCTTCGACTCAAGGTTCGTTTTAAGGCATGAGACGAACATCTTTGACGTGTTGTCGAAGAGTACGTGCT
This sequence comes from Tarenaya hassleriana, assembly GCF_000463585.1. NCBI lineage: Eukaryota > Viridiplantae > Streptophyta > Magnoliopsida > Brassicales > Cleomaceae > Tarenaya > Tarenaya hassleriana. Next base: position 48,806 of record NW_010965358.1, on the reverse strand, counting down.
TTGGCTCGAGTTAACGGTGGTTCGGGCCGAGAATAGAAGTGTGCATGCTTCGGATTTTGTACAGCCATTCGTGACTCATCTCGGATGATGATCTCCTTGTGATCGGGTGGGACGTCATTCTCCGGTTGAGCTCCTAGCTCCATGCGATCCGGTTGAGCTCCATGTTTCGTAGGTTCCAAGCTTTCGTCCATGCTCCCGCTCCAAGCTATCATTAGCTCCATGCGTTCTTTTATCTCCAAGACATAGTTTGATGCATCGCTCGGGATTCCGAGGTCCTCATCAGTAATCCTCGTGATCTGAAAAATATAAAACCACGAGGGCTAAGCACAACCGCTTAGTGAGTAACCTGGGTTGAACCCGGTAAACCCGTTCTTAGCGAGAACAGTGTTAACACGATGATTCACAATCATCATGCAACAATAAATAAACGTGCATCGTCACATCACATACATCACAATCAAGACAATCACAATCACACCCGTATGGAGTCAACCATAGGGTTCAGCCATATACCTTAATCAAGTCCATGACTAGGAGCGCCTCCACGCCCGTCAAGTCCATGACATTGGCCGTCACGTCGCACACGACTAAAACGTGTCTCAAACGTCCGTCAAGTCCATGACGATGGTGGTTGCATCCATAACCGTCGAAAACACAATTACGCTTGACTCGCATCGCGCGAGCTAGCTACACACATGGCACACATCATGCATATATTCCCCAGTACAATCACACATATCACGGCATCCGGTCCCATACCGATCTACCGCTTAACACCATGCAAACTACCCCATATAATCACGCAACGAGTCACTTGCATCATTGAATCACACATTTCACCGCACGCGGAATTTGAATATCGACCGAAGAAGGGGTTCTGTACCCTAGACTGGTCGGTCCAGGGTGTGGACTGGACGGTCTAGGTGTTCCGTGCTGTCCCAAGAACTCTCGGTCCAAATTTAGTCTGGACCGATCGGTCTACGTGTCTGGACCGATCGGTCTAGGATTTCCGTGCCACCCCAAAACCTGTCGGTCTAATTAAGATCTGGACCGATCGGTCTGGCCGTATGGACCGATCGGTCCACGTCCTGGACTTCATCTTCTTCGCGAAACAGGTTTCTGGTTCGACTTCGTTTGACCATTTTTCCCTCATTTCTCAACCAAATTAAGTCTGTTTGTTGTTAAATGTTCATTGCAATGTTCTCTATCACATCCAATTAACCAATCATCGAAATAACACGATTACGGGATGAAAACGAGCTCAAACAGAGTCAACTCAAGCCACTCACCTCTGTTTCGGCTCAGATATGGTTTAGACCCGATTTGTTGCCGTTTTCCGGTTTGTTTCTCGCCGGAAATCTCTTCTAGACACTCTAGGGATGTCCCCCTTGGTGTTCCTGAGCTCCCCTTACGCTAGCTCTTCCTCTATTCCTCCTTCTCTCTCCTTCTCTCTCTCTTCTCTGTTTTCTGGAATTCCAGTCCGAAAATGGTGGAGTCCCTGACTTGGGAGATGTTTATGGCGCAAGAGAGAGTCGGATTGGGCTCAAGCCCAGGTCCATGGCCGAGCCTGCATCGCCCTGACGCGGTTGGTCGGCGAGTTACCGCCGGTGGGTCCCGCGAACGCAGATAAAAACGCGTCCCAAGACAGGAAGTTGGCCACTTGCGTTCTCTGTTCCTCGACCTCCAGACCAATCGGTGTGTGTCCCTAGACCGATCGGTCTGGGGCTATTTTTCCAAGATCTTTTCGTGTTTCAGTCCGTTCGTTCTGCCTCTTCGGTCCGACCCTAGACAAGTCGGTCTGGAGCCTAGACCGATCGGTCTGGGCTATTTTTTCTTCGCTTCTTGTCTTTTTCTCGTCTCTTCGCACACATGACGATCCTCGAACCTTTTTTCTGACACTGTACTATTCATTTTTGATGATTCTGGGACATCTCCACTTAATTATTTATTTCCAAAATAATTAAATATTCAAATCGGGGTTCGGGGTATTACAAATCCTCCCCCTTAAAAAGAATTCGTCCCCGAATTCGGAATCGCGGGATATCATCAAAATTTCCTCATATTCGATATCATCACCAAAACACATTCATATCGTCACATCATCCAAAGCATAAGTTTGATACAAACCAAACGTCATACATAAGAGTTCGTACAACGCTCAAGTAAATAGGTGAGGATAACTACTACGCATCTCTGCCTCGGGTTCCAAAGTCATGTCTGAGACCCTTTGGCTCCGCCACAAGACCTTCACAAGTGGCACTTCCTTCGTCCATAGCTTCTTGATCTTGATCCACGATATGCAGCGGCTCGTTTCGAAAACGCATAGGCTCCGTAAACTCCAACTCCTGGGGCTGTAGCACGTGAGAAGGATCCGCTACATACCTCCACAGCATTGACAACGTGAAACACGTCATGGATATTGCCCAGCTCCGGCGGCAATCCAAGACAGTATGCAACAGCTCCCACTCTCGCGATCACGGGATAAGGTCCGATGTAGCGCGGCTTCAGCTTACCGCTCTGCCCGAATCGCATGACCCCGCATCACCTGTACTAGGAGAAAGGCATAATCTCTGACCTTAAGCTCAAAGTCTCGTCATCGCTGATCGGCGTATGACTTCTGCCGATCCTGTGCCGTCTTCAGATGGGCACGAATCCTCCGTATCACTTCCGTGGTCTCCTCAACAATCTCCAGTCCGAACTCGCGACGTTCTCCGATCTCAGTCCAGCACAACGGTGTCGTGCACGGTCTCCCGTACAAGGCCTCATATGGAGACACTCCAATACTCGTGTGATGGTTGTTGTTGTACGCAAACTCGCACAACGTCAAGTACCGGTCCCATGGAGTTCCCTACTCCATGATACAAGCTCTGAGCATGTCCTTCCAAAGTCTATATCGTCCGCTCGGACTGACCGTCTGTCTGGGGATGGTATGTCGTGCTCCTCTTGAGCTTCGTCCCCAGTGCCTCCTGTATCGCCTTCCATAGGCGTGAGGTGAATCGTGCGTCTCTGCTTGAAATGATCTCGTTCGGAACCCCATGTAGACGCACGATCTCATCGACGTAGATCTGCGCCAACCGCTCGATCAGATACTCATGACGGATGGGAATAAAATGAGCGGATTTGGTTAGTCGATCCACGACTACCCAAATGGCGTTCTTCTTGCTTGGTGTGAGCGGTAATCCGACCGCGAAGTCCATGGCGATCGAATCCCAGTTCCACTCGGGTATCTCTAGCGGTTGTAGCTTTCCTCCCGGCATCTGTCGCTCTACCTTCACTTGCTGGCAAGTGAGGCATCTCGCTACGTAGTCCGCCACATCCCTCTTGACCCTCGGCCAAGTATACCACTATCATAGCCCCTAATACATCTTGCTCGCCCCTGGATGTATCGCCAACCTCGACTGATGTGCCTCTACCAAAATCTCATGTCTCAACTCTGGATCGTTGGGCACACATAGTCGGTTCCCCAGCCGCAACACTCTTTGCTCTTCGATGCGGTAGCCCTTGAGGCTATATTCCTCGATGTGATCCATGTATCGAGCGAGTAAAGGATCACCGCGTTGTCCCCTAACCATGCGCTCTATCAAAGTCGGTGTCGACTCCTCGGTCGTCAACGAGAGGTATCCCAACATCGCAGTCAACTCAGCGGCGTTGCTGTGAGATGAGGTGACAACACGTATGGCTGCTAAGATTTTCTTCCTGCTAAGAGCATCAGCCACTACATTTGTCTTCCCCGGATGGTAGGCTATCTCCAGATCGTAATCTGCAATCAACTCCAACCATCTCCGTTGTCTCAGATTCAGATCCTTCTGAGATATCACGTAAGTCAAGCTCTTGTGATCCATGTTGAGCTTAACCTTCTCCCCATACAGATACGATCTCCAGATCTTCAGCGCGTGAACTACCGCTGCTAACTCCATATCATGTCTCGGGTAGTTCTCCTCATGTTTTTTCAGCTGCCTCGACGCGTAAGCGATCACATGTCCCTCCTGCATCAACACGCAACAGAATCCATGCTTGGACGCGTCAGTGTATACCTCGTATAGCATTTTCGGCAGTGGTAATGTCAGGATCGGCGCTGACGTCAATCTCCGCTTCAACTCCCCGAAGCTCTCCTCGCATTCTGCCGTGCATTTGAATCTGACGTTCTTCCCTGTCAGCTTCGTCAAGGGTCGAGCGATCTTGGTGAATTCCTCGACGAATCGTCGGTAATAGCTAGCTAGTGTGATACGTGTGTACCGAGTCTAGAATTTAAAACCCGATTCACAACTCACCGCAAGGATACGGATCGTCGTAACACGGGGTCGAACGCAAGGATCGGTAGCTAAATCTAAACCCTAATCGAAACTAAACCAAAGAAAGCAAGCAAGTGATGGTGGAAATATGTGGAATCAATGGAAAACGAAATAAGAAAGCAATGAAAATGAGTGATCTATCAAACAAGGATGACTACGGGTGTCGGGATCGTATTCGCGTGTATGGGTATTTACTAAGCATGCAAGAATAACGACATCGTACTTGTATTCGGGAATCATCAAGCAACAAGAATAGAGAATTCACCTCTCGGTCTACTAACTCACTACCTAGTATAACTCGTCAATCTCTCGATCTATTCAAGTTAACCCTAGATGCATGAAGAACGCTATCATCAATCCTAAATCGATTAAACCATATCTCAATGTGAATAATACGATTCATTCATCGATCTCGATCCGAAACTAAACCTATATCTCTATGTGATTCAGAATCTAAGAATATTGGCCAAGTGATTAGCAAACACCAATAGAAAAGAAAGCATAGATCGATAAACCGAAACAAGCATAACGTCGAAATCCAAGTTATGGTTCAAACATACCCAAAACACAAACGAATCCCTAATCCATAGTTGTGGATCTACTCGTGGTTCATAGAAAACAACAAAAAGCTCATAAGAAAAGAGATAAAAGAGAGAAAAGAAAGGTTCATGCAGATGTGTAGTCTCCACGATCGAATCTTCCTTCTTCTTCTTGAAATCCCGTGAACTTCTATTTTTCTCTCACCAAAAGCTCTCCAAAAGTGTGTATCTAGGTGTTCTCTAAGGTTCTCCATGTACTAGCACGTGGCTAGGGCTTTTTTATAACCCTAGGTGGCTTCCCAGAGTTCTACTCTCAATCAGATGCTGAAAATCGCGAATTAGGGTTTTTGACTGGATCCGGGCTAATTCCAGGTGGATCCAGACCGGATCCAGATTCATGGGCTCGAGCTCAGCTGTCTTGATTCAGATCGAATCCAGCCGGATTCGACCCTGCACCGGCAGAATTCTGATATTCACGGTATTGCTCATAACTTTCTGCTCCGGTGTCAGATTTATGCGATTTTGGGTCTACGCGAAGCTCTTGAAGTGCTCTTTGCAATGCTATAATTCTCGCCAATTTGGACCTCTATAGAGAAAGTTATTGATGTCGCAACATGAGTACCTCATCCGGACTTCTCTTTTAACGCTCCAAATAGCTCCTTTTCGAGTCCAATCATCTTCGAAAGCTGTAACTCTGCAAAACTAAAGCACAACCGGGTTTTGTGTCCTAACACGCCTAGAATATCTATGAATGCATGTGATTATCCCGTAAAACCTAGACAAACTCTTATCAAAATATAGAGAAAAATAGGAGTTATCAAATCCTCTCAGACTTAAACCTTTGCTCGTCCTCGAGTAAAGAACGAAGGAATAAAATCTGCAAAACGGAGAATGACGAACATTAAATAGCATCATCATGAAACTCAAAAGCAAAACATCCATCCAATGCTAGTTTTCCGTGAATCGTACCCAAACCAGTCTACTATGATCTTTCTACCAAAGATTAATCTATATAGTCATGGGATTTTTTTTGTCACCTAGAACCCATTAGAATCTCTACAACTTCACCAAGCATGTTTCCGAACCTATCCTTATCTCAGCTTAGCCTCTTCGACCTAAGTTCTACTTCATACCTGGATTTTTACCTTTTTGTAGAATTTTTCTATGAAACGCTAACATCTCGGGTTTCTAGGACGTTGAAGTTGAAGGACATCATTTTTTCTCTTTTTTTTTTCTTTTTTTTCTTCTTCTTTTTTTTTCTTTCAATGCGATGTCCGACCCACAACTTAGACCTGAACCATCGATCGATGCACTCATGTCCTCGAACGATTTTCGTTGACGAGATTCTGACAGCGGAGTGTCGGGATGCTTTATTTTCCCAAGGCGTTTGTCGAACTAGATTCCGTCGACCTGCAAGACTCAGAAAAGGTTCTAACGAAACATATAACCTGGATATAGTTGTTTTAACTCCGTAGGTTCCAAACAACAATCTCATCCCACAAACTATATATAGAAAGTCTGGAGAACTATCAATTCGACACGGTTCAACCACGCTCTACAAAGTCACTAGATCATCAAGATATTCCTGCTCTATCATCCCAAAAATCCTCCAAATGATGTTCAAAACGGATGTTCGAGGTATGCACATGAACCTATATGATCATAAATCTATATGATCAAATACAATCATGAAAACCTAACAAAAATCATCTATATGAGAAAAAGAAAACGTGTAAATGCAATTAATGCAAAGTGATACGCAAAAGTGAAAAAAAAATTCCTAAGTCTATATGCTATAATAAAATGTATCTATACTAAATAAAATCCTAAGTAGATAAGCCTGAATGTGTGAAGGATCTATCCACCCCCTCCCCCCAGACTGTTGGTTGTAATGCTCTAGGATGATCCGTGATATGACATTTTGACTTTGTATTGATTCATTGATTTATGAATGCATTACATTCCCGTTATATGATTGGCATGTTTGTTATATTACGGTATCCTTGAATCATTACAGAATGATTCTAAACTCCCTAGTCAGTCAATATTGTCGGAACAATGTTGAATTAAGACTAGCATGAGGTGTGATCGATGCATTGGATGCATGTCACAATCATGGGTACTCGTTGTGAACGAGTGACTGGTTGACCCGCATGAGATTGTCACATGGACAGAGTCATGACTTGAATCTCATAAAGCGGTTCGTTCTTGGATCCTCAGACCTGAGATGTCTAGAGTATCTGATATGAGGAGTGGCGTGTCTTGACTGCGTCAAACGTCGTCTTTAACCGGATGATTATAACGGCGTTGATCAGACACGTTCACGAATCATATGGAGATAGTAGACATGCAATATGGGACTTGTCACCTCCTTAACAGGAGAGATATCGCTGGGCCCTCTCGTGGAAGTCGGACTATGAAAACGCGTGGCCACGCTATAGATGAAGTTGCATCTATTTTATTAGTCGATTTGCCAAGACGAGAAAGCAGTCGAACTTGAAGGGTGGCTCAAATCATGCCCTTGTTCAACTTATGATATCGTGAGACAAAGGATCAGAATTCGAGCTGTTAAAGCCTTGGTTAGATCACCTCTAACTCAATTCTAAATGGGTGGTCATGGCGTCTTGCTAGAGGCTAACCATGACTTGTGGTTCGGGAAAGGTTCCTAAAGTCACTACCACTTAGAATGGGCCTACAGGGTCACACACCAATAGGGATGGACTTATACGTGAAGAATACAAAGAATGGAAACGAGATTTGACCGAAACAAGCATGAAAAGGAGTTTTCAGTGCGTTGGTCCGGAGCTGACCAAGTTTGGTCAGCCCCAGACCA
>NW_010965358.1:38127-40601 GCF_000463585.1 Tarenaya hassleriana | reverse complement strand
AGTAAACCAAACCCTAGATCGATATGATCGCATGCTAGGAACCCGTAGATTACCAACACAGACTTGAACCATACACCTTCCACGGTGTAGATTCTCGCAACGAAGTTAACACACGTCAAACGCAGGAGCTCTCATGCACTCTGTTGGATTTCGCTACGGGTTCCTAACATGCGATCAAATCGATCTAGGGTTTGGTTTACTAGGTTTCATGCAGCGGAAGAAAGTTCTAAACCTAGTCAAACCTCACACGCAACCAAACCTGCAAAACCCGAACAGATCGTGTATATCACCGAGGGAATCGTTACTTACCTCCTTCTCGTCGAGACTCAAAGCAAATATCGATCTGGGGCCTGTTCTTAATCACCTAGAACTGAAGTTACAGTCCCTCTACACGTATTCACTCTGACGGGAAGGATTCCAAACGCTTTTGGAACTGATATGCTAGGATCTGTGAAGTGATTAGGGTTTCCAAGACTTGGGATCGAATCCCGGGAACTAGAACCTCAAAAGAACGATTTCTCTTGTGTTCTAGATTTGTCTAGGAGTTCAGAGACACTCTCTCTTGGTTAGGGCGGCATCCATAACCTGTTTTATAAGTCTGAAACCCTAATCCTTGAAAAAGGAAACTTTTTCCGAGATCTGACTCGGTCCGAGTCAAAACTTTGACTCGGTCGAGTGAGAACGAATCAGCCCAACCCATTATCAACTTTTGACTCGATCCATTTAGAGTTGACTCGGTCCGAGTCAAAATTTTGACTCGACCGAGTCAAAACATCAGCCAAGCCCAAAAACACTTTCTAGGCTTCGACTCGCATGCAACTGACTTGGACCGAGTCAACTGGGCTTCGACTCGCATGGAACTGGACTGACCAAACTTGGTCCGGGGCTGACCAAACTTGGTCAGCTCCGGACCAACGCACTGAAAACTTCTTTTCATGCTCGTTTCGGTCAAATCTCGTTTCCATTCTTCGTATTCTTCACGTATAAGTCCATCCCTATTGGTGTGTGACCCTGTAGGCCCATTCTAAGTGGTAGTAGCCTGGAGAACCATTCCCAATCTACAAGTCATGGTTAGCCTCTAGCAAGATGCCATGACCACCCACGTTGAATTGAGTTAGAGGTGATCTAACCGAGGCAATAACAGCTCGAGTTCGGATCATTTGTCTCATGATATCATATGTTGAACAATGGCATGGTTTGAGCCACCCTTCAAGTTCAACTCTTTCTCGTCTTGACAAATCAACTAATAAAATAGATGCAACTTCATCTATAGCGTGGCCACGCATTTTCATAGTCCGATTTCTACGAGAGGTCCCAGCGATATCTCTCCTGTCAAGGAGGTGACAAGTCCCATATTGCATGTCTACTATCTCCATATGATTCGTGAACGTATCTGGTCAACGCCGTTATAATCATCCAGTTAAAGACGACGTTTAACGCAGTCAAGACACGCCACTCCTCATATCAGATACTCCAGACATCTCAGGTCTGAGGATCCAAGAACGAACCGATGTATGAGATTCAAGTCATGACTCTGTCCATGTGACAATCTCATGCGGGTCAACCAGTCACTCGTTCACAACGAGTACCCATGATTGTGATATGCATCCAATGCATCGATCACACCTCATGCTAGTCTTAATTCATCATTGTTCCCACAATGATAACTGACCAGGGAGTTTAGAATCATTCTCTAATGATTCAAGGATACCGAAATATAACAAACATGCCAATCATATAACGGGAAGAGTAATGCATTCATGAACCAATGAATCAATACAAAGTCAAAGTGTCATATCACGGATCATCCTAGAGCTTCACAACCAACAATCTCCCACTATGCTCTATGATCTATCCTACAAGCATCTAATCCCCATACCCCTAACATGACCATCATGTTTTGACGAAGTGAGAGGCTTCGTCAACGGGTCGGCAATATTATCATCTGTCGACACTCTGCTTATCTTCACGTCTCCTCTGTCGATGATTTCTCTGATCAAGTGAAATCCCCTGAGTATGTGTTTGAATCTCTGGTGTGACTGGGGTTCCTTAACTTGTGCGATCGCACCATTGTTGTCACAGTACAACTCAATGGGATCTGCAATACTAGGAATGATGCCCAAGTCTCCCATGAATTTTCTGATCGAAACAGCTTCCTTAGCTGCATCCGATGCAGCTATATACTCGGCTTCTGTAGTCGAATCTGCAACGGTTGGTTGTGTTTGGAACTTTTCGAACTAATAGCCCCACCGTTCAGGCAGAAAACGTAACCCGACTGCGATGTGAAGTCATCTCTGTCGGTTTGGAAACTAGCATCGGTATAACCCCTTATAGCGAGCTCGTCTTCCAATCCGCCATACACCAAAAACAAGTCCTTAGTCCTTCTCAAGTACTTAACGATGTTCTTGACTGCAATCCAGTGAGCCTCACCTGGTGTAGACTGATATCTACTAGTCATACTCAATGCATATGAT
>NW_010965358.1:37807-38113 GCF_000463585.1 Tarenaya hassleriana | reverse complement strand
ACATGATGGATCCAATTGTCGAGGCATATGGAATCCTACTCATGCGCTCTTGCTCATCCTGTGTCTTTGGACACTGAGTCTTGCTAAGAACCACGCCATGTCCCATTGGCAAGGCACCCCTCTTGGAGTCTTTCATCTTGGAGGCATCCTACGGTATGCAAAGGTGCCATATGGACATGTAAAGGTGGTTTTCTCCTGGTCGCTAGGGTGAATCGGGATTTGGAAGAATCCCGAGTAGCCATCAAGAAAGCAAAAGTGGGAATGCAAGGCTAACCTCTCTAGCATTTGGTCGATGAAGGGTAACGG
>NW_010965358.1:21601-36316 GCF_000463585.1 Tarenaya hassleriana | reverse complement strand
GTTTGTTGCTCGGAATGGATCTTTCTTGGAGAGAGAGTTCGTCTCCAAGAGAGTTAGTGGGAGTAGAGTAGATCTCGAAGAAGTTCGAGAACCGAGTGAAAAGGTCGAAACAGTTCAACCTGTGTCACAAGTTGTTGAGACAGCACCTCCTAATGGACCTCGGAGATCTGGTAGAATTCCCCAAGAGCCTACAAAATATGGTTTTCTTGTGACTGGAAACGACGAACTCATGTTGTTAGAACATGACGAGCCTACCTCGTATTCAGAGGGTGTGGCGAGTTCCGATTCCGAGAAAGGGCACCAGGCCATGGAGTCTGAGATGCAATCCATGTACGACAACAAAGTATGGATTTTGGTCGATTCGTTCGATGGTATTAAGACCATTGGATGCAAGTAGGTTTTCAAGAAGAAAACCAACATGGATGGCATCGTGTATATTTATAAGGCACGACTCGTCGCGAAAGGATTTCAGTAGATTCATGGTATAGACTATGATGAAACCTTTTCACCAGTCGTGATGCTTAAATCCATACGGATTTTGCTGGCCATAGCTGCGTATTATGACTACGAGATATGGCAGACGGACGTCATTACTTAACGGGAATTTGCTCGAGCAAGGCACCCCTCTTGGAGTCTTTCATCTTGGACCGATTCAAGACCTTGTCAATGTATGTACTCTGACTTAGATCAAGAAGCCTTCTCGATCTATCTCTATAGATCTTGATTCCTAGAATATAGGCGGCTTCTCCAAAGTCCTTCATCGAAAAGACCGATCCTAGCCAGGATTTTACTCCTTGCAAAGTAGGAACGTCATTTCCGATGAGCAATATATCATCCACATAAAGTACAAGGAAGACCACTGCACTCCCATTGACCTTCTTGTAAACGCATGGCTCATCTTCGTTTTGCAGGAAACCAAACGTTTTGACTGCCTCGTCAAATCGAAGATTCCAGCTCCTCGAAACCTGCTTCAGTCCATAAAAGGATCTCTGAAGCTTGCACACCTTCCTCGGACTCTTAGGAACGACAAAACCCTCGGGTTGTGTCATGTACACATCCTCGAGCAAATTCCCGTTAAGTAATGACGTCCGTCTGCCATATCTCGTAGTCATAATACGCAGCTATGGCCAGCAAAATCCGTATGGATTTAAGCATCACGACTGGTGAAAAGGTTTCATCATAGTCTATACCATGAATCTACTGAAATCCTTTCGCGACGAGTCGTGCCTTATAAATATACACGATGCCATCCATGTTGGTTTTCTTCTTGAAAACCTACTTGCATCCAATGGTCTTAATACCATCGAACGAATCGACCAATAAAAGGATCTCTGAAGCTTGCACACCTTCCTCGGACTCTTAGGAACGACAAAACCCTCGGGTTGTGTCATGTACACATCCTCGAGTAAATTCCCGTTAAGGAATGCGGTCTTGACGTCCATCTGCCATATCTCGTAGTCATAATACGCAGCTATGGCCAGCAGAATCCGTATGGATTTAAGCATCACGACTGGTGAAAAGGTTTCATCATAGTCTATACCATGAATCTACTGAAATCCTTTCGCGACGAGTCGTGCCTTATAGGTATGCACGATGCCATCCATGTCGGTTTTCTTCTTGAAAACCCACTTACATCCAATGGTCTTAATACCATCGAACGAATCGACCAAAATCCATACTTTGTTGTCGTACATGGATTGCATCTCAGACTCCATGGCCTGGTGCCCTTTCTCGGAATCGGAACTCGCCACACCCTCTGAATACGAGGTAGGCTCGTCATGTTCTAACAACATGAGTTCGTCGTTTCCAGTCACAAGAAAACCATATTTTGTAGGCTCTTGGCGAATTCTACCAGATCTCCGAGGTCCATTAGGAGGTACTGTCTCAACAACTTGTGACACAGGTTGAACTGATTCGCCCTGTTCACTCGGTTCCTCGACTATTTGTGGTTCTCGAACTTCTTCGAGATCTATTCTACTCCCACTAACTCTCTTGGAGACGAACTCTCTCTCCAAGAAAGATCCATTCCGAGCAACAAACACTTTGTTCTCAGATGGGTTGTAGAACCAGTACCCTTTAGTTTCCTTAGGGTAACCCACAAATATGCATTTATCAGATTTGGCGGATAGCTTATCAGAAGCCAGACGTTTCACGTAAACGTCGCATCCCCAAATCTTCATAAATGCTAACCTGGGACGCTTCCCAGTCCATATCTCATATGGAGTCTTCTGAACCGACTTTGTTGGACAGTTGTTCAGTATAAGCGATGTCGTTTCCAAAGCATATCCCCAGAAGGATTTAGGAAGATCGACATGACTCATCATAGACCGTACCATATCCAATAAGGTTCGGTTCCTCCTCTCGGAAACGCCATTCCATTGTGGCGTTCCAGGTGGAGTCAGCTGTGAGACAATCCCACAATCTGCCAGATAGTCAGTGAACTCTTGGCTCATATACTCGCCACCTCGATCAGATCGAAGCAACTTGATCATCTTGCCAAGTTGGTTCTGTACCTCGTTTCTGAAATTCTTAAACAATTCAAGCTTTTCAGACTTATGTCTCATCAAGTAGACATAACCGTACCTATTGAAATCATCAGTAAACGTAACAAAGTACAGATAACCTCCTCTAGCGGGCGAGCTCATAGGACCGCATACATCACTATGTATGAATTCTAGCAACTCTGTAGCCCGTTCTCCTTTTTTAGTAAAAAGAGATTTTGTCATCTTTCCCATCAAACAGGAATCGCATGATTCGATTGATTCATAATCAAAAGAATCAAGAAGTCCATCAGAATGAAGCTTCGCAATGCGTTTCTCGTTGATATGGCCAAGTCGACAATGCCAGAGATAGGTCGGGTTTAAGTCGTTCGGCTTAAACCGCTTGGTACTAACGTTATAGATCGACCTGTATCTAGATGGTTCATCTTCCAAAACATAAAGGCCATTAAACTGGTAACCCTTACCATATAATAAATCGCCTCTATAAATGGACAGATATTTGTTCTCAATAACAAATCTGAAACCATCTGAGTTTAAGCATGAAATCGATATGATGTTCCTACTGATGGCAGGTACAAAAAAACAATCATGCAACTCCAATACAAGGCCAGAAGGTAAAGTCAGATCATAAGTCTCGATGGCTAATGCAACAACTTTTGCTCCATTCCCGACGCGGAGATCTACTTCTCCCTTCGCCAATTGTCTACTTCCTCGCAGTCCTTGCACATTTCCACAAATGTGCGAGGCACATCTGGTATCTAATACCCATGATGTCGAAGTAAACAAGTTTTCCTCTATAACGAAGATACCAGAAGTCGAAGTTTCCTCAAGCTTCTTCTTCTTTTGATCTTCTAGGTAGAGTCTGCAATTTCTATACCAATGCCCGACGGCATGACAGAAATAACACTCTTCCTTCTTAGACTTAGGCTTAGGTTCAATGACAACGCTTGTCACTTTCTTTTTTGCCCTTGCCCTTGGAACGCTTCCTGTTGTTGGAACTCTTTCCAACAACTACCATATCACTATGTCCGTGGCTCCCAACTTTCTTTTGGAATGACAGATTCAACTGATCAACTATCAAATAATTGTCCATGTCCTCTAATTGCTTACGCAATTCCGAAGACATCTTTCCAAGCATCAAGCTGGACACGTCCAAATCATCATCCTCATGCTTTCAATAAGCATCAATGATCGATCTAGAAGCCGTGGTCAGAGGCTTATCCTTCATAAGGATAGATTGCATGGTGAGATTATTCAGATTCCTACAACAGATATGTTTTACAGAAAAGGACAGACAAACAGACAGAAAAATATGCAAGTCGCTTAGTACACATACTAACACAGACAATAGATGCAATATGACAGGCTCCCACTAAGAAAAACACCCTCAATGAGTTTCTAAGTGAGGTAGGATCCATATTTCACATGCTTTTGAGTTAGCTAGGGCATGACACTCAAAAACATGCTATTTAGGTAGACAACACACTGTCAATCATATCATATATGACTCCTAAATGAGTATGGGATAGTGATACGCTATCACTGCATGTTCCTCATCCCATCCTTACCATTAGGTCCAAGTCCGACTTGATAACCCAATTCAAGCTCAACCATATTCAAGCTATGAGAATCACGATTTCTCCATACTGCCTCACCAAGATAATCAGGCACGTTCAGCTAGGGCATGACCCGTAACCATGACGATCGAGGCCTTAACAGTTGCTCTACTAATGGGCGGTAATAGCTTGAGATTACATGAGGCATATGTGACTTGAACACTATGATACCTTGACTGAATTCAAGTCAGTTCAGTCAAGTTGTTCCGATCAACTCAGTTGAACTACTCTTAGTTCGATTGAATCGTGTGTGTACATAATCCTTTGTCCAAACTACACTTTCTTGCTTTAAATTATGTACCGAAACACTCTCATTGGTTAAACATTCATAATGTTCATCCAATGTGCATCAAAAGCTCGGCTCAGACACTTGAAACGATGCAACAATTGCATCTAACAAAGTCTGATCAACTGACTCGGTCCGAGTCAACACTTGACTCGGTCCGAGTCAGAAGCCGAAATCATCTACAGACCAATCTGAACCAAAACTTGACAACCGGACAACTTTCTGTACTGACTCTGTCCGAGTCAAAACTGGCTCGGTCCGAGTCAGAAGTCTGTGAGGCCGAGTCTATTCACTTTGGTTTGTTCTGACTCGGTCGAGTCAACACGTGACTCTGTCCGAGTCAAAACTCTGATATGTCGTTCTGACTATGTCGAGTCAAAACTCTGACCCTGTCCGGGTCAAAACTCTGATCTGTCGTTCTGACTCTGTCCGAGTCAAAACTCTGGGAGACACTTTCAGGCCACGAAATCTAGGTTTTCACCCCAATTCGATGCGCCATCAAGTCATCTTCGACCCCAAACTCATCCATGCATCAAATAACATTCATAACATCATTAAATATGCATAGATCAAGCCTATCATGCAATTCTAACCATTAAAATTAATATAGGCATGCGACAAGCACTGCGATATACAGAGAACCAGGTTCTGATACCACTATTGGGTTTCGCTACGGGTTCCTAGCATGCGATCAAATCGATCTAGGGTTTGGTTTACTAGGTTTCATGCAGCGGAAGAAAGATCTAAACCTAGTCAAACGTCACATGCAACCAAACCTGCAAAACCCGAACAGATCGTGTATATCAACGAGGGAATCGTTATTTACCTCGTTCTCGTCGAGACTCAAAAAAAATATCGATCTGGGGCCTGTTCTTAATCACCTAGGACTGAAGTTACAGTCCCTCTACACGTATCTAGCACCGAGGGAAGGATTCCAAACGCTTTTGGAACTCATCTGCTAGGATCTGTGAAGTGATTAGGGTTTCCAAGACTTGGGATCGAATCCCGGGAACTAGAACCTCAAAAGAACGATTTCTCTTGTGTTCTAGATTTTTCTAGGAGTTCAGAGACACACTCTCTTGGTTAGGGCGGCATCCATAACCTGTTTTATAAGTCTGAAACCCTAATCTTTGAAAAAGGAAACTTTTCCGAGATCTGACTCGGTCCGAGTCAAAACTTTGACTCGGTCGAGTCAGAACGAATCAGTCCAGCCCATTATCAACTTTTGACTTGGTCCGAGTCAAAACTTTGACTCGACCGAGTCAAAACATCAGCCAAACCCAAAAACACTTTCTGGACTTCGACTCGCATGGAACTGACTCTGTCTGAGTCAAATACTGACTCGGTCCGAGTCAGAAGGGTGAATTTGTCCCAACACTGATTTGATCTGAAAACCGTTTGTTCGACCAAATCCAAGTCTTCCTTTCCGATACTTCACATATAAGTCTATCCCTAATGGTGTGTGACCCTGTAGGCCCATTCGTAGTGGCAGGAGCCTCCAGGAACATTCTAGCAAGACACCATGATCATCCACGTTGAATTGAGTTAGAGGTGATCTAACCAAGGCAATAACAGCTCGAGTTCTGATCATTTGTCTCATGATATCATATGTTGAACAATGGCATGGTTTGAGCCACCCTTCAAGTTCAACTGCTTTCTCGTCTTGACAAATCAACTAATAAAATAGATGCAACTTCATCTATAGCGTGGCCACGCATTTTCATAGTCCGATTTCTACGAGAGGTCCCAGCGATATCTCTCCTGTCAAGGAGGTGACAAGTCCCATATTGCATGTCTACTATCTCCATATGATTCGTGAACGTATCTGGTCAACGCCGTTATAATCATCCAGTTAAAGACGACGTTTAACGCAGTCAAGACACGCCACTCCTCATATCAGATACTCCAGACATCTCAGGTCTGAGGATCCAAGAACGAACCGATGTATGAGATTCAAGTCATGACTCTGTCCATGTGACAATCTCATGCGGGTCATCCAGTCACTCAATCACAACGAGTACCCATGATTGTGATATGCATCCAATGCGTCAATCACACCTCATGCTAGTCTTAATTCACCATTGTTCCCACAATGATAACTGACCAGGGAGTTTAGAATAATTCTCTAATGATTCAAGGATACCGAAATATAACAAACATGCCAATCATATAACGGGAAGAGTAATGCATTCATGAATCAATGAATCAATACAAAGTCAAAGTTTCATATCACGGATCATCCTAGAGCAGCACAACCAACACACTCTATGAACCAGAATCTCTCCAATCGTCATCTCTCGGAAACTGATACTCATCTCTCGTGTGTCGGTATGAATGCTCATAGAAAAACAAACGTCACCCGAAAAAAATAACACACAGACTCGCATATAGATAGAGAAGTCCAAAGTATACAATTTCCGAGTCCATACATCTGAAATACCTACTATATCACTACTAAAACGAGAAAGGGATGCGCCTACCTGATCAGCGAACTAAGCGTCCTCCGGTGCGTCGTCTCTGTCGTCCTCCATAGGTGCTGGCGGCTGCTCGTCGGGGAATAGCCAGCTGCGAAATTCTCGGAACTCCGTGTACAAGGCATCGTGATGGAGCTTGAGCGCCTGCATCTGATCGGCTAGCTGGGACAAAGTCCCGCACCATCGGGTGTACATCCGAGTCATCTCCGAATCGACGTGGCTCCGCATATCGGTGACGGCTCCGTCGAAGGCGCCTCTCATGTCGATCATCGCCTGATATATGAACCTCTGGAAGTCGTCATGAGGCTGGAAGTTATAGCCGTAGGTATCCGGAGCTCGTGTGGCAGCTGAGGGTGATGGAGCTGAATCTGCCGGGGGAAAAGGAGGTGGCGAGTGTGTACCTGAAGGGCCGGCCTCCGTGGTGTGAAATGCTGGAGGAGATTGGGGAACAGGTGGGCCATCGTAGGCACCCTCCTTGAGTCCAGCCTGTTGTGCTGCAGAGAACTGGAATCGGAATCCGTCAATGGAGATCAGTGGCAGGTGAATGTTGGGCAAGATGAAGCTCTGGCTGGTGCCCTGCTGGTCATCCAGAGATGGTTGCCCCGGATGGTTTCTAACGAAGACTTGCTGCGCAAAGCAGCCAAGTCGAGGACTGTGGCGCCCTTGAGGCGGGAGCGCTTATAACGTCCTACGTTTACTCCGACTCTCCTCGCGATCATGGTGATGAGGCCGCCACATCGGACATAGACGCCAGATTCTGAGCGGGCTATCTGGTGCAAGTGTAGAGCGACCCGCGACGCTAGATCGACTTGTCCCATGCCCCAATCATCCCCGCCATAGATAGGGGATAGGGCGTACCTGATGAAGAGCAGCTCGGTCTGGTTAAGCCCTCCAGGCTTTGTCTTGCCGAAGACGACGTGGGCGAGGAGCATATGGAAGTATCTGACCGCCGGATGTCGGATCCACGTGGGCTTGAGTAAGCTGAACTTGAAGCGCTTGGACCTGATGTCGCTCCAGAATGCCTTGAGCCGATCCGGATGTATGGAGGGCAAGGCTGCTGTAACTCTGTGCGGAACGCCCAGGATGTCAGCGAACTGTGCCATCGTGAGGCGGTACTACTGGCCTGCTATCCAGAAAGCCATGTAGGCTCGGTGTGCCTCGCTAGTCGGGGGTATGAACAGTCAGAGCGAGCCAAGAAACTCCGCAGTCAGCTGGCGGTAGGTGTCCTCCCGCCATGTAGTAGGCTCTCCCAGTGTATCCCCGCGCATAGCTCGCGCACTGAGTCAAAAAGCCCCAGCCGACTAATTTCCGTACTCGCGAACTTCATGTTCCGGATGACTTGATAAAAAGTGCCAGCGCGCTCCTGCATCTCCGGTGATGGTAGGAGAAATCGGGTGTGTTGTCCAGATCAGGGATGCTGGGAGTGTACGGGCTTAGCTCGGTGATCATGTTCTGGCCCGTCTCAAATTCTTCCAACAGTGGTATATGATCGGTGTAGTCCGGGGTATGGCGGTTCCTGATCTTCCTGGTGGCCATCTGAAACTCAAAGACAAGTAGAGTGAGCATAGTCGAAACCGCGGTGAAAACGCGCGAAAACGCTCAATGAGCTCAGAGGCTGGATCTGGTCCGAATCCAACTGCAATCGGTCTGGATCCAGGTTCGTCTTCTCTGCCAGAACTGGGTCTCAATCCGGTCCGGATCCAGATGGACTTACCTGGCCCGTGTCTGAAGTGGATCCGGTCCGATTCCAGGTGGAATCGGTCCGGATCCGGTGTCTGTGATTCTTCGTCTTCGTTCCCAATTTTCGCCGAATGACCTGCAACTCGTGATCTAGACATCTACACACCAGGGAAAACACCACGTAGGCTCCCCAAATCTAAAACCTCATGTCTAATGCAATGAAAAATGTCTAAAAGTCCAAAAACTCCTAACACTATACAAAGACCTCGGGTTGCCTCCCGAGAAGCGCTTCTTTATGGTCGATAGCTAGACCGTGTCTGAGCTTAGGCTGGTGGTGGTAATTCGAGAGGAAGAACGCCTCTCTCGCCTACAGGATCAGTCGGGTTATACAGCTTCAGACGCTGTGCATTTACCTTGAACGTGCTACCCTTGCTGTCGTATAGTTCCACCGCTCCGTGGTCGAAAACTCGATGGATCTTGAATGGGCCGGACCACTTGGACTTCAGCTTTCCTGGAAATAATCGCAGACGAGAGTTAAATAGAAGGAAAATATCACCTGACTGGAACGATTGCTGAATAATGTGTCGATCGTGCCATTTCTTCGTTCTGTCCTTGTAGATCTTCGCGTTCTCGTACGCGTCAAGTCTGATCTCCTCAAGATGGTGCAGCTGGAGTATGCGTTTCTCTGCAGCGGTCTTCATGTCATAGTTAAGCGCCTTGATTGCCCAATACGCTTTGTTCTCGAGCTAACCCGGTAGATGACATGCTTTTCCGTAGACTAATTGGAATGGATTCATACCAATCGGTGTTTTGAAAGCCGTTCGGTAAGCCCATACCGCATCGTCTAGCTTCTTTGACCAATCCTTGTGTGATTTAGCGACGGTCTTCTCCAGAATGAACTTGATCTCCTGGTTAGAAATGTCCATCTGTCCACTAGTCTGAGGATGATACGGAGTAGCAATCGGATGATGAACTCCGTATTTCTTCAGTAGTGTCTCGATGATCCGGTTGACAAAATGTGTGCTGCCATCGCTAATCACAACACGTGGAACACCAAAACATAGAAAAATAATCTGTCTAAATAGCCTAACCACAGTCTTAGTATCTCCTGGTTAGAAATGTCCATCTGTCCACTAGTCTGAGGATGATACGGAGTAGCAATCGGATGATGAACTCCGTATTTCTTCAGTAGTGTCTCGATGATCCGGTTGACAAAATGTGTGCTGCCATCGCTAATCACAACACGTGGAACACCAAAACATAGAAAAATAATCTGTCTAAATAGCCTAACCACAGTCTTAGTATCATTCCTCGCGCTAGCCAAAACCTCTACCCACTTAGTCACGTAATCAACCGCAACTAAGATGTACACGTTCCCTAAAGACGATGGAAAAGGACCCATAAAGTCTATGCCCCAAACATCAAAAGGTTCCACTTCTAGAATAAAATTCTGAGGCATCTCGTAGCGTCTAGAAATGTTACCTATGCGCTGGCAAGAATCACATGAGGCGACATACCTATGGACATCGTTGAACATTGTAGGCCAATAGAATCCCGCTTGTAGAATCTTCGCTGTGGTCTTCGAAGCGGCAAAATGACCTGCATAATCAGAAGAGTGGCAATGGAAAATTACCTGTTGCACCTCTTCCTCGGGAATGCATCGTCGGAACATCCCATTTGTACTGCGCTTGAAAAAGATTGAGTCGTCCTAAAAATAATCCCGCACATCATGGAGAAACTTCTTCCTTCCGTTATAACTAAGCTATGACGGGATTACTCGGGAGACCAGAAAGTTCACGTAGTCTGCGTACCATGGGTCTCCGTATCGGGTAGTGACTAACATAATTTGCTCCTCTTGCAAAGAATCATCGATCGGGAGAGGGTCAGGTATCGCAAGGCGTGAAAGGTGGACTGCAACTGTGTTTTCCGTGCCTTTGCGATCCGTAATCTCGATGTCAAACTCTTGTATGAGTAACATCCTTCGAATCAGTCGAGCTTTGGCGTCTTTCTTCGTCAGCAAGTACCTCAAGGCCGTGTGGTCTGAATATACTATCACATTCCGTCCCACCAAGTACGACCTGAATTTCTCAAAAGCAAACTCCACAACAAGTAACTCTTTCTCAGTAGTAGTGTAATTTACCTGCGTATCATCAAGAGTTCAGCTCGCGTAGTAAATGGCGTGATGTTTGTGATCCTTCTTTTGCCCCAGCACCGCTCCAACCGCATAATCGCTAGCGTCGCACATCAGCTCAAATGGTAGAGTCCAATCGGGGGCTGTATGATCGGTGGTGGGATCAGAGCTGCCTTCAAAGTCTAGAAGGCCTTCGAGCATTCTGCAGTAAACCTGAAAGGTACATCCTTCGCCAATATCTCGGTAAGTGGTCTAGAGATCTTAGAGAAGTCCTTGATGAACCGCCGATAAAATCTTGCATATCCCAGAAAACTACGGATGCCTTTGACGTTCACGGGCGGTGGAAGCTTCTCAATGACCTCTATCTTCGCTCTGTCTACCTCGATTCCCCTAGAAGACACCTTATGTCCTAATACAATCTGTCAATCCCTTCTTGCACCATGAAGTGACACTTCTTCCAATTGAGGACTAAGTTGGTTGCTGCACACCTGTCTAAAACTCTATGCAGATTGGCCAAACAAATGTCAAATGAGGGTCCATGGACAAAGAAATTGTCCATGAACACCTCCATAATATCCTCACATCAGAAAATATAGCAGTCATGCATCTCTGAAAAGTGGCAGATGCATTACATAATCCAAAGGGCATATGACGATAAGCAAACGTGCCATAAGGACAAGTAAAGATGGTCTTCTCCTGGTCGCTCGGGTGAATGGGGATCTGAAAGAATCCCGAGTAACCATCTTGAAAGTAAAAGTATGAGTGGAGTGCAAGTCTCTCTAACATCTCATCAATAAAAGGTAAAGGAAAGTGATCCTTACGGGTGTTGGAGTTCAACTTACGATAGTCGATGCACATCCTCCATCCCGTGACCGTCCGTGTAGGAATCAACTCGTTCTTCTCGTTCTGGATCACGGTCATGCCTCCCTTCTTGGGTATAACCTGCACAGGACTCACCCACGTACTATCCGAAATAGAGTATATAATACCCGCATCTAACAGCTTCATCACCTCTTTTCTAACTACCTCTTTCATCGTCGGATTCAATCTACGCTGATGCTCAACAGAGGATTTCATCTCATCATCTAAGTGGATACGATGCATGCATAACGAAGGGCTAAGTCCCTTAATATCATCCAAAGTATATCCAAGAACACCCCTATAACCTCTAAGCAAATCACTCAATTGTTCCACCTAGGGTTCTAGCAATGTAGCATTCACTATGCATAACGAAGGGCTAAGTCCTTTAATATCATCCAAAGTATATCCAAGAACACCCCATACAATTGTTCCACCTTGTGGTAAGGGCTTCATCTCCACCTTCGGGGCATTCTCCAAACTCCAATCCGCTTTATTCGGCTTCCCCGTGTGAAGTGATGGCTCTCTGGTCTCTAGAATGTTCTTAATAGTCGTCGTGGAGGGTTTGGGGACGTTCATAGATGAATCGGGTATGTTGATGTGAAAAACGTCCGATTTGCTCAGAGACTGGATCCAGTCCGATTCTAGATGGAATCGGTCCGTATCTACTTCATCTTCGGAAGGCTGTATTTGGATCCGGTCCGAGTCCAGGTGGAATCGGTCCGGATCCTCCTTCTGTAAAAATCTGTCTTTGTCCGATCCTTCGTCTTCGGATATCCTCCCAATTGCTGTATATGCTCTCATTCGCCGCAAGGAGAGATATCTCTAAAGGATCGACTTTCCGAAACTGATCGAAGACTTCTTGAGTGAGGATCTCATGCACATCGACATAGCATGCTGAATCGGTGGTGGATGGTTGCTTCATGTTGTGATCTAAGGTGAACTCCACAGTCTCGTCACCGATCTTCATCGTGAGACGACCAGCACGAACATGAACCACCGCATTGGCCATGTTTAAGAACGGTCGGCCTAGTATAATCGGTATCTTCGAGTCCTCATCCATGTCTAAAACAACAAAATCGACGGGAAAATAATAATCCCCGACTTTCAATGGGACGTCCTCGAGAATACCTGCAGGATATTTGACGGATCTATCCGCCAACTGTAATGCCATCCTTGTCGGCTTAAGATCCCCAAAGTTGAGCTTCTTATAGATGGACAACGGAAGCAAACTCACACTAGCACCCAGATCGCACAACGCACGGTCAATCTCAATGTTCCCGATTTTGTATGGAATTGAGAAACTTCTTGGGTCGGATCTCTTCCGTGGCAGCTCATGCTGCAGAATCACAGCACTCACTTCAATGCTCAAGGCTACTGTCTCTTTCCCGATCATACTCTTCTTGGTCAGAATATCTTTCAGAAATTTCGCATAAGAAGGTATCTGGAGCATAGCCTCGTAAAAGGGTATCGTGACTTCCAGCTTCTGAAGCATATCAACAAATCTCGAGAACTATGTATCCTCGACATGCTTCTTCAACCGAGAAGGGAAAAGAACGGGTGGTACATAAGGTGGAAGAGCTACATAAGGCGGTTCGGCTTCCTCTACATGCACCTTAGGTGTCTCGTCAGCTATGGCTTTCCCTTTTTCCTCAGCAGTAGTGGTAGGGATCGTTTCAGGCAGATTCCTTCCGCTCCTTTGCTCAATGGCATTGATGTGCTCTCGTGGATTTGGTTCCAGCTTTCCAGGAAAGGTGCCTTGTTGTCTAGAAGGCTGTGAGACAAGCTGTGCTATTTGCATATCTACGAACTTCATGTGTGCGTCCATTCCATCAAGTCTCCTCTCAAAGGTGTCTTGCCTAACTCTAATGTTGTGCACCTCGGTTTTCAGCTCAGTAAATGACATCTTTTGGTCGAGCATTAGCTGGGCAAGCATCGTCTTGATATCTGCTTCTTCATTCTTTGCCGGTGGAGGAGCTCGGTATCCCTGATTTTGTTGCCCGTAGCCTGGATTCTGTTGCGCATATCCCTGATTCTGCCCCTGAAAACGTGACTGAGTGAAGTCCGGGGGATTCTGAGGGATTCTAGAAACGCCCTGCTGCTGCGCATTCAATTCTCCGCTCGGGTTTCCATAGGAGAAACCAGGATGGTTCCTAGGCGCGTTCGGGTTGTAGAGATTGGAAGGATTCTGGTATTGATTCCTTTCTACGTAGTTGACGTCCTCAACCAGAAACATATCAGGTTGGACTTTCTGCGGGTTAGATGTATTCTTGAGTCCCATGTGTTGGTTTAGTGCTCTATGATGTACTGTTTATGAGCTTTTTTTAGATACATTCGATGTATTGATACTTTCTATGGTTTTATGAGAGTATTTGATTCATTACATGTTCTTGCATACTAGATCTATTATGAAATCCATGTATCATTATGAAGGATACTAAACTCCCTAGTCTTGTGTCGTTATGGGAATAACGACATAATAAGACTAGTATGATGTGTGATTGATGATCATAGAGATGATCATAGGTATTGGATACGATCACAGTCATAGGTATTCGTTGGAGAACGGAATACGGGATTGACCCGCATGAGATTGTCACATGGACTAGCGTCATGACTTGAATCTCATATGGCGGTTCCATGATTGGATCCTAAGACCTGAGATATCTACGGAATCCTACATGAGGAGTTGCGTGCTTTGAATACGTCAAACGTCCTGCGTAACAGGAGGATTATAAAGGCGTGTATCAGGCACGAAACGAATCATGTACTGGATTGTAGATAGTCAAGACGGGATTTGTACCTCTCGTAAAAGAGAGAGATATCGCTGGCCCCCTCGTGTGAGCGAGACTGTAGAAATGTGTGGCCGCACTATAGACGAACATCGTCTATTTCAGACAGTCGAACTCAGTGAACGAGAAAGCAGTCGAATCAGATAAGGTGGCTTGTCCATGCCTTATGTTCGACATATGATATCACGATACAAAAGGATCATCAACCGGAACCATCACTGACGTTCGTAAGATCACGAACAAACTCTATTCGAGATAGATAGTCATAGTGTCTTACTAGAGACCGCCTATGACTTGTATACCCGAAATAGAGATTTCGGGTTATACTGCTATACCGAATGAGCCTACAGGGTCACACACACAGGGAAGGACGAAAC
>NW_010965358.1:14448-21432 GCF_000463585.1 Tarenaya hassleriana | reverse complement strand
TCTGTCCGTTCCAGAAGGTCTGGAACGGACGGTCCACTAACGCAGATCGTCCGTTCTGCTTCTGGAACAGACGGTCCACGTGCATTTCTGAACCGTCCGTTCTGGGCTCTGGGTATTTTCGTAATTGAACCGAAATTAGGGTAAAATCACTTTATAAGAAGGAGATTAAAACCCTAATGACGGAGTCTGGACCGTCCGTTCCGGGCTTCAGTTTTTCCGAAATTAAACCGAATTAGGGTTAAATCACTTTATAAGAAGGAGATTAAAACCCTAATGACGGAGGAGACTTTTGGCAGCCGACTTTTGCAGTTCTTGGAGAGTTTTTGGTGAGATCCAAAAAGCTCAACAAGTTCTAAGTCTCGTTTTCTCGAAGTGCAAAAACCGAATAGAGATTCGAGTCCTAGCAGACAAGTTCCAATCGTTGGAATCCATCCCGAGGTGTGGATACATGTAGAGGGCGAGGTAATCTTCCTGCCTAAGTGATCGGACGAATTCTTCAGTTGATACAGGCCCCGGATCGATTGAGGTAAGCGTTCTAACGTTTCTACGATTCATTAGAAGCATGGTTCTAGGGTTTATTAAATTTTTGTTTTATATCCGCTGCGCAAACCCTAGAATCGATCTCTTAGGAATAGGATTCGCTCTAGAGATCCCAGGAATCCCAACACCATGTGCTGCTTAATTGCTCATAGATCTGACATGACTGCCTTTAAAGCAGCGGACTCACCCCAATCCACCCGTCCGGTAGAGCGTCTGATGATGTCTCCTGATATCCCTCTTGCTTTGGCCATCTTGGCGATCTGCATCTCTAGGGTGTCAAAGGGAATGTCATATACACTCCCTCCACAAGCTGCGTCCATCCATGCTCTAGTATCGTCTCTGAGTCCGTGGATGAACGTGGAAAGCAACAGTCGCTTATCCATGTCGTGATGTGGACAAAGACGTAGATAGACTTTGAATCTCTCCCACGCATCATATAGACTCTCATCACTCTCCTGAGTGAAGTTGTGTATGGCTCTCTGTGCAGCTCGGGTCTTCTCTGGGGAGTAGTATTTCGCCATGAATTGCTCCTCTAGCTCCTCCCATGTCGTAATCGAGTTTGGCTCAAGGGTGTAGAGCCAATCTCTTGCCCGGTTCATCAGTGAAAAAGGAAAGGCCTCCAAGTATACATCCCTCTGGCCTTCCTAATTGATCTGTACAGCATCTTGAACTAAGTCAAGTGAGCAACGGGATCTTCTGTGGGCCGCCCTCTGAAACTCGTTTGACTGAACATCGTGATGCACTATGGCGGTAGCTCGAAACTGTCTATGGGTCTGTTGATGCATGGTAGGAGTTGGGTGTGCTTCGGTGCAATGTAAGAACCCAATGTCTCCTCTGCAACGTAAGTAGCTTCGTCCTCGGTTTGCTGATCGTAGAGCGGATTCATGAGCTCTTGGTTCATGTGGTTCTGATTCTCGTGATGCTCCTCATCATGAACCGCACGCTCTTGTTGACGGTGTGCGAACTACTTGACCTCGACATAGCTTCTCTTCTCTACTGATTTCGGATGTCTCTCAAAGTACGCTCAATCTCCGGATCGTAGACTAGGTCTTCTCTCCGAGTAGAGCTCCTTGTCATGCACTAGAACCCTACAAACCGCAAAGAAAAAGAAGAACTCGAGACCAAGTGAATCCATAAAAAAAACAAAAAAAAAGAAAAACAAGCAAAGATTTAGAATCAATAAAGACCTAGAAATAGGTTAACCAGTCCCCGGCAACGCCGCCAAAAACTTGATACGTGTGTACCGAGTCTAGAATTTATAACCCGATTCACAACTCACTGCAAGGATACGGATCATCGTAACACGGGGTCGAACGCAAGGACCGGTAGCTAAATCTAAACCCTAATCGAAACTAAACCAAAGAAAGCAAGCAAGTGATGGTGGAAATATGTGGAATCAATGGAAAACGAAATAAGAAAGCAATGAAAACGAGTGACCTATCAAACAAGGATGACTACGAGTGTCGGGATCGTATTCGCGTGTATCGGTATTTACTAAGCATGCGAGAATAACGACATCGTACTTGTATTCGGGAATCATCAAGCAACAAGAATAGAGAATTCACCTCTCGGTCTACTAACTCACTACCTAGAATAACTCGTCAATCTCTCGATCTATTCAAGTTAACCCTAGTTGAACGCTATCATCAATCCTAAATCGATTAAACCATATATCTATGTGAATAATACAATTGATACATGTGTACCGAGTCTAAAATATATAACCCGATTCACAACTCACCGCAAGGATACGGATCGTCGTAACACGGGGTCGAACACGAGGACCGGTTGCTAAATCCAAATCTAAATCGAAAATAGATCAAAGCAAGCAAGCAAGTGATGATGGAAGTATATGGAATCTATAGGAAACGAAATAAGAAAGCAATGAAAAAGGGTGACCTATCAAACAAGGATGACTACGGGTGTCGGGATCGTATTCGCGTGTATGGGTATTTACTAAACATGCAAGAATAATGACATCGTACTTGTATTTGGGAATCATCAAGCAACAAGAATAGAGAATTCACCTCTCGGTCTACTAACTCACTACCTAGTATAACTCGTCAATCTCTCGATCTATTCAAGTTAACCCTAGATGCGAAGAACGCTATCATCAAAATCCTAAATCGATTAAACCATATCTCTATGTGAATAATACGATTCATTCATCAATCTCGATCCGAAACTAAACCCATATCTCTATGTGATTCAGAATCTCAGAATATTGACCAAGTGATTAGCAAACACCAATAGAAAAGAAAGCATAGATCGATAAACCGAAACAAGCATAACGTCGAAATCCAAGTTAGGGTTCAAACATACCCAAAACACATACGAATCCCTAACCCATAGCCGTGGATCTACTCACGGTTCATAGAAAACAACAAAAAGCTCATAAAGAAAGAAATAAAAGAGAGGAAAGAAAGGCTCATGCAGATGTGTAGTCTCCACGATTGAATCTTCCTTCTTCTTCCCGAAATCCCGTGAACTTCTATTCTTCTCTCACCAAAAGCTCTCCAAAAATCTGTATCTAAGTGTTCTCTAAGGGTCTCTCATGTTCTAGGACGTGGCTAGGGCTTTTTTATAACCCTAGGGCGGCTCCCAAGAGTCTTATTCCCATTCTGATGCCGAAAATCGCGAAACATGGTTTTTGACTGGATCCGTACCGATTCCAGGTGGATCCGGACTGGATCCAGATTCCTGGGCTCGAGCTCAGCTGTCTTGATTCGGACCTGATCCAGTTGGATCCGGCCCTGCACTGGCAGTTTTCTGATCTTCGCGATTTCGCTCATATCTTTCTGCTCCGGTGTCGGATTTACGCGATTTTGGTGTTCCATTCCGGTGCTTCGAGCCCGTACGGGTGGATGAGTGGTTATCCATAAAGATATAGAAAGGCCTTCCCTGACCAGGATCGCTCCCACACCTATAGCGTTCGTGATCGACCTACTCAACTGTGTATCGATTGAAAGGCAGGGCGCGAAGCTCTTGAAGTGCTCTTTCCAATGGTACAAGTTTCGCACGATTTGGACCTCTGTGGAGAAAGATATTGATGTCGCAACATGAGTACCTCATCCGGACTTCTCCTTTAACGCTCCAAATAGCTCCTTTTCGAGTCTAATCGTCTTCGAAACCTGTAATCTGCAAAACTAAAGCACAACCGGGTTTTGTGTCCTAACACGCCTAGAATGCCTATGAATGCATGTGATTATCCTATAAAACCTAGACAAACTCTCATCAAAATATAGAGAAGAATATGAGTTATCAACGATTCATTCATCGATCTCGATCCGAAACTAAACCCATATCTCTATGTGATTCAGAATCTAAGAATATTGGCCAATTGATTAGCAAACACCAATAGAAAAGAAAGCATAGACTGATAAACCGAAACAAGCATAACGTCGAAATCCAAGTTAGGGTTCAAACATACCCAAAACACAAACGAATCCCTAACCCATAGTCATGGATCTACTCACGGTTCATAGAAAACAACAAAAAGCTCATAAGAAAAGAGAAAAAAGAGAGGAAAGAAAGGCTCATGCAGATGTGTAGTCTCCACGATCGAATCTTCCTTCTTCTTCTCGAAATCCCGTGAACTTCTATTCTTCTCTCACCAAAAGCTCTCCAAAAGTGTGTATCTAGGTGTTCTCTAAGGTTCTCCCTGTACTAGGACGGGGCTAGGGCTTTTTTATAACCCTAGGGCGGCTACCCAGAGTTCTACTCTCAATCAGATGCTGAAAATCGCGAACTAGGGTTTTTGACTGGATCCGGGCTGATTCCAGGTAGATGCGGTCCGGATCCAGATTCCTGGGCTCGAGCTCAGCTGTCTTGATTCGGACCGAATCCAGCCGGGTTCGCCCTACACCGGTAGAATTCTGATCTTCACGGTTTTGCGCATAACTTTCTGCTCTGGTGTCAGATTACGCAATTTTGATATCTACGCGAAGCTCTTGAAGTGCTCTTTCCAATGGTATAAGTCTCGCACTATTTGAACCTCTGTAAGAGAAAGTTATTGATGTCGCAACATGAGTAGCTTCTTCTTCCTCTGATCTTCCAGGTAGAGTCTGCAATTTCTGTACCAATGCCCAATGGCATGACAGAAATAACACTCTTCCTTCTTGGGTTTGGGCTTAGGCTTAGTGACAACACTTGTCAATTTCCTTTTGCCCTTACCTTTGGAACGCTTTCTTTTGCTGGAACTCTTTCCAACAACCACCATATCATTCTTCCCTTGGCTCCCAGCTTTCTCTTGGAACGACATATTCAATTGATCAACCATCAATGAATTGTCCATGTCATCTAATTGCTCACGCAATTCCGAAGACATCTTTCCAAGCATCAAGCTAGACAAGTCCAGATCATCATCCTCATGCTTCCAATAAGCATCAATGATCGATCCAGAAGCCTTGGTCAGAGGCTTATCCTTCATAAGGATAGATCGCATGGTGAGATAAAACAGATTCCTGCAACAGATATGTTCTACAGAAAAAGACAGACAAACAGACAGAAAATATGCAAGTCGCTTAGTACACATACTAACACAGACAATAGATGCAATATGACAGGCTCCCAATAAGAAAAACACCCTCAATGAGTTTCTAAGTGAGCTAGGATCCATATTTCACATGCTTCTGAGTCAGCTAGGGCATGACGCTCAAAACCATGCTATTTAGGTAGACAACACTTTGTCAATCACATCCTATGTGATTCCTAGATGAGTATGGGATAGTGATACGCTATCACTGCATGTTCCTCATCCCATCCTTACCATTAGGTCCAAGTCCGACTTGATAACCCAATTCAAGCTCAACCATATTTGAGCTATGAGAATCACGATTTCTCCATACTGCCTCACCAAGATAGTCAGGCGCGCTCAGCTAGGGCATGACCCGTAACCATGACGATCGAGGCCTTGACAGTTGCTCTACTAATGGGCGGTAATAGCTTGAGATTTTTAAAATTGAGGCTTCATTTGTCTTGAACACCAGGATACCTTGACTGAATTCAAGTCATTCCAGTCAAGTTGTTCTGATCAGCTCAGATGAACTACTCTTAGTTCGTTTGAGTCGTCTATATATAGAATCTCTTGGCCAAACAACATTTGTTTTCCTTAGATTCGATACCAGAACCCTTTCACTATCCTAATTCAGATATTTGATTCGAGACAACGATTGCACAATCAAAACTCTGAATTCTGGATTGTCACCAAGCTTGGTCTTAAGTGAGGCTTTGATTCAGATTCTGATAATCGATCAAACACAACAATTGTTCGATCAAAATTCTGAATCTTCGGAATCCCGGATTGTCCGAGGTCCAGACCGACTGTCGGTTTAATTTTGGAAAAACTCGAAGAATGGAACGGACGGTCCAGATAAGCACGTGGACCGTCCATTCTAGCAAGCCAGAACGGACGGTCTGCCTCTAATGGTCTGTCCGTTCCCAATCGTCATGGAACGGACGGTCTGTCATTCGTGGACCGTCCGTTCCAGACCTTCTGAACGGATGACCGAATGCAGACCGACCCCGAAGACCGGACGTTCCAACAGACCCAGAACGGACGGTCCAAGGGCCAGAACGGACGGTCTGTTGAGCATAATCCGAAATCCTCTTTGTTCACCGGTCCAGACCGATCGGTCCAACCCTTGGACTGGTCGGTATGATGTAATTTGACCAAAAGGAAGAACCACCGTCACGCGTAGACCGATCAGTCTACTCGATGGACAGATTTCGGATCTCGGTTTCGGGTCCCGTAAACTAGGGTTTTCATCCCCGTTTCGACGCACGTCTAGTCTCCCAAAACCACAGCTCATCCATGCATCATTCAACAATCAAATTCATCAAACAAGCATAGATCTCATGTTTACATGCATTCTAACCATTAAAACCATGAAAAACATGCATAGATCTATAGTCTACATGCATTCTAACAATTAAAATCATGCAAAACTGCAAAGATCTATTATTCACATGCATCTTAACAATTAAAATCATGCAAACGAGCAACAGGCACGGCGATATACAGGGAACCAGGCTCTGATACCACTGTTGGGTTCCCTTCGGGTTCCTAGCATGCGATCTCATCGATCTAGGGTTTGGATTCTAGGTTTCAAGCAGCGGAAGGAAAGATCTAAACCTAGCCAAACGTCACACAAAACCAATTGTGCAATAACCCGAACAATCGTGTATATCGTCGTGGGATTCGAATACTTACCTCGTTCTTTCAAGATCTGGAAGTATCAATCGATCCAGGGCCTGTTTTAATCACCAAGAGTTGAAAGCACAACCCCTCTACATGTATCCACACCGACGGGATGAATTCCAACAGTTTGGAACGTATCTGCTAGGATTTATGAAGAGAAAACGATGTCCTAGACTTGGAATCGATATTCCGATCACTAGAACTCAAGAGAAAGCTTCTCCAAAGCTCTAGAAAGTGTCTAGGAC
>NW_010965358.1:12052-12580 GCF_000463585.1 Tarenaya hassleriana | reverse complement strand
TATGGTTTTATGAGAGTATTTGATTCATTACATGTTCTTGCATACTAGATGTGTTATGAAATCCATGTATCATTATGAATGATACTTAACTCCCTAGTCTTGTGTCATTATGGGAATGATGATATAATAAGACTAGTATGATGTGTTATTGATGATCATATAGATCATAGGTATTTGGATACGATCACAATCATAGGTATTCTTTGGAGAACAGAATACTGGATTGACCCTCATGAGATTGTCACATGGACTAGCGTCATGACTTGAATCTCATATGACGGTTCCATGATTGGATCCTAAGACCTGAGATATCTACGGAATCCAACATGAGGAGTTGCGTACTTTGATTACGTCAAACGTCCTGCATAACAGGAGGACTATAAAGGCGTGTATCAGGTACGAAAGGAATCATGTTCTAGATTGTAGATAGTCAAGACGGGATTTGTACCTCTCATAAAAGAGAGAGATATCACTGGGCCCCTCGTATGAGCGAGACTGTAGAAATGTGTGGCCGCACTATAGACGAAC
>NW_010965358.1:0-11832 GCF_000463585.1 Tarenaya hassleriana | reverse complement strand
TTGTGTAACCGAAATAAGAGATTTCGTGTTATACTGCTATATCGGATGAGCCTACAGGGTCACACACACATGAAAGGACGAATGCGCTAAAAGAGACGAGAAAATCCCGGTGGAGCAGAGGCCAGACCGACCGGTCCAGAAGGTCTGGACCGATCGGTCTAGACGTAGACCGGTCGGTCCAGAGGTAACGTGTGAGGTCTGGAAATTGTTCCAGACCGATCGGTCCAGATGTTAAAAAGGTCCAGGTTTGGACCGATCGGTCTAGATGTCGGGGTTTACTAAACTCGCTCTAATTAGGGTTTTAATGGGTAAAAACTCATGGGAACGCCTCCTAAGGCTTTTGGCATGATTTTCAGACCCTAGGGAGAGGTGTGGAGAGTGAGAAAGCTAAGAGAAAGATCCCTGAAACCCTTGCGCAAAGAAAGAAGCGTTCTTCAGTCCTAGCAGACAAGTTCCAACTGTTGGAATCCTTTCCGTCGTGTGGATACGTGTAGAGGGCAAGGTATTCTTCCTGTCTACAGTGATCAGACGCGTTCTTCGATTGATACAGGCCCCGGATCGATTGAGGTAAGCGTTCTAACGTTTCTACAAGATCATGCATGATAGGTTGTAGGGTTTCATCAAAATTTTTGTTTTTCATCCGCTGCGCAAACCCTAGAACTGATCTCTTAGGAATTAGATTCGCTCTTGAGATCCCAGGAAAACCCAACAGTGGTAATCCCGGTAGATCATCGGGAAACACATGTGGAAACTCTCGGGCAACGGGTGTATCCTCCAATCTCTGCTCCGATTCTTCTGTAGCTATGATGACTATCGGGAATGCTTCATTGCCCTTTCTGATCATCTTCTCGGCCTTCAGTGTCGAGATGATCGGATCCGCTACCGGTGCTCCTCGGCCTCAGAACTCGAGCCCTCCGAATTCATCGGTAAACCAGATTGTCCTCTTGGGACAATCGATGTAGGCTTGGTACCTCATCAACCAATCCATGCCCAAAATGATATCGAAACCTCTGATGGGTACCACAATGAGATCTGCGGCTAATAGACGACCGCAAACCTCAAGGGGTACGCCTCGCAGGATCCCCTGCACCGTTAACGTCTCTCTAGAAGGTATGCGCACGGTGAAATCACTCCTCGGCTCGATCTCTTCTGTCTCAAGCCTCTCCGTCACTCCCACGCTTAGGAAACTATAGGTCGCCCCGGTATCAAACAACGTGTAACAGGCAACTCCATAGAGATATAGAGTACCTGCGATCGCAGCAGCCTCGGCTCCATCAGGGTGAGCCTCCTCCTCCTCCTCGATCTCCTGCTCGGCACCGAGAGCATAAACTCTCGAGGCTGCTCCAGTCCTTGCTGGTGGTCGGGGTGGTCTGTCCGCCTGGCCCGGTGATCGTGGTGGTCTCGGTACCAAAGTCGGTGGTCCCGTAGCCCTCGTTGGACAGCGTGATACAATGTGTCCGGGCTGGTCGCAACGATAACACACCAGTGAAATCGACATAATGTTCTTGCTGATGACAGGAACATAATAGCAATCATGCAACTCCAATACATGTCCAGAAGGTAAAGTCAGATCGTAAGTCCCGATGGCTAATGCAGCAACCTTTGCTCTATTCCCAACGCGGAGATCTACTTCTCCTTTTGCCAACTGTCTACTTCCTCGCAACCCTTGCACATTTCCACAAATGTGTGTGGCACTTCCGGTATCCAATACCCACGATGTGGAAGTAAACAAGTTAGCCTCTATAACGAAGACATCAAAAGTCGATGCTTCTATAAGCTTCTTCTTCTCTTGATCTTCCAGTTAGAGTCTACTATTTCTGTACCAATGCCCAACGACATGACAGAAATAACTCTCTTCCTTTTTGGACTTAGGCTTAGGTTCAATGACAACGCTTGTCACTTTCCTCTTGCCCTTGCTCTTGGAACGCTTCCTTTCGCTGGAACTCTTTCCAACAATTACCATATCACTCTTTCCTTGGCTCTTAGCCTTCTTTTGGAATGACGCATTCTATTGATCAACTATCAAAAACTCGTCCATGTCCTCTAATTGCTTATGCAATTTCGAAGTCACGTTTCCAAATATTAAGCTAGACTTATCCGGATCATCATCCACATGCTTCAATAAGCATCAATAATCGATCTAGAAGCCGTGGTAAGAGGTTTATCCTTCATAAGGACAGATCGCATCGTCAACTTCGGTATACTACCGGTCGACGCTATGTCCTACAGAAAAAGACAAAATAGAACGCACAATAACAAAATGCAGATTCTATCAATGATCTACTACCAACTAGTCCATCATCAATCAACGACAACATAGATGCACATACAAGCTATTTTTCCATGCAGAAAATTAACCCTACAATAATTTTCTATATGGGCCTAAGATCCATATTTCACATAAGAATAAGTTTTTACACTTATCCCTACTTATTTAGGTAGTGATGTCGCAAATCTAGGTGAATAAATTTTGATCAAGTGATAAATTCTTAGACTCAACAAATACCGCAAGTGTACGGATCGTATGTAGTCGCTAGGGTCGAACACAGGGACAAAAGTAGACAAAGAAAATCCAAGTCAAAGTCAAGATCCAAGGAAAATAATAGGAGTGTGGTAAACAAAGCAAATAACGAAAAATGGTTGTAAACAATCAATGATGAGTACTGTAGGCTTCGGTATTGCTTTACATGCAAGGATCTTTCAAAGGATGCAAACTTAATGGTTTATCTATCCAGTCCAGGGAATTCAAGCTCTAAGGTAGAGATTAACTCTTCCAAGTCTAATCTCACTATCTAGGTTTAATCCTACCAATCTCTCGATTCAATAGTCTAAAACTCTGGATGCATGAACGAACGGTATCATGATTCCTAGGCAAATACCCATCTCCCGATGTGATACCTATTCTATTTGTTGAATTAGTTTCAGGTTAGAATCTCATATGTCTATGTGAATTAAAACCCTAAGATTATTCAATCAAGCGGCCAACAAGATCAAACGCATTAAGAACAATTCAATAAACTGAATAGAATAAATAAATCCATAAAGTGTGGAATTAAAAACCAAAGATCCCTACATAGCAAATCCCTAACCTACACCTATGGGACTACTCGCTAAACATCGAGATATCGGGATTCATATCAATAACACAAAACATCGTAAACACTACAAAAAAACAGTCTTTTAGCAAAGAAAATTATTCGTTGCAAACCTACAAATTTTGTTGCAAAACAGGGTTTGCAACGAAATTGCAACGAAAAAATTTTCGTTGTTAACTCGTCGTTGCAAACCAATATAGCGTTTCAATTCGTTGCAAATTGCAACGTTTTGCAACGAAATATTTTCGTTGCTATTTGCAACGAAAAAAATGCGTTGCAATTAGAGAAGAATTAATTAAAATTTAAAAAATAATTAATTAAAAAAATATTAATAAATATAAATATTAAATAAAAATAATATAAATATTAAATAAATATAATAAATATATATATCTATATTTGTAGAATTATAAAATTTATTTAAAAGTTATAAATTAAGGTTTATAAATAAATAATTCACAAAAATAATAAAATAAATATTTAATAAAAATAATAAAATATATTTTTATTTGACTTTTTTTAAGAGTTGGGGATATAGAGAGGTTTTAGATAATTTTTAGAGTGAGAAATTGTTGATGGATTGTGTTTGGAATGTGTTTGGATGTTGAATATATAGAAAAATATTCCAACGCAATTTCGTTGCAAATTTGCAACGAAATTACGTTGCAAATCCAATTAGCAACGAAATCTCGTTGCAAAAGGCGTGAAAACCATAATCAATCGTAGCCACAAATTTATTTTAAATTTGCAACGCAATTTCGTTGCTAATTGAATTTTAAATCCAATTAGCAACGAAATTGCGTTGCAAATTTATATATTTACTTTTTTAACGGTCAAATCATATTAATTATTAAATAATAATTTTTGCAACGAAATTATTGCGTTGCAAAGCGTTGCAAAAGGTAATTCGTTGCTAATAGTTGTTGATTTCAAAGAAGTAATTTTGCAACGATTTTGCAACGCTTTGTAACGCAAATATTGCGTTGCAAATTAGCAATGAAATTATTGCGTTGCAAAGCGTTGCTAATTGTAATAAAATTTTTTGCAACGATTTTGGAACGATTTTGCAACGCTTTGCAACGAAAATTTGCGTTGCAAATTTGCCACGAAATCTTTTGTTGCTAAAGCGTTGCAAAATCGTTTTCATTAAAAAACATTGCAATTTCATTGCTAACTTTGCAATGAAATGCATTTCGTTGCTAATTTCGTATCTAATGACATGTTTTTTTGTAGTGAAAATAGAAGAAAAGAAGAATGCTTAGTCGATTTTCCGGCTTCGTAATCTCTGTCTTCTACTCTGATCTCTTGCCTCTTGATAATCTCCCTCTTCTTGTGTGCTCTAGGGTGTGTTTTCTGTGAAAAGTCTGAATGAATTTGACCTTGGGGGCTAATCCTACTTAATCCTTCTTTTTCTGGGCCAAAATTCAGAATATTTTCAAAATCTGGTAAGTGACCCGATCGTGTGACTGAAAGTGACACGATCGTGTCACTTAGTAGTTTTGACGGGCTTCACAAATTCGCTCATAACTTTCTGCTCCGACATCGGATTTGGGTGATCTTGGCGTCTATGCGTAGATATCGAAGAAACTTTCCAATGATATAGAGAATGCATGATGCGGACTTGTAGAGTGAAAGTTATTGGACTTGCAAGATCTGACGTTTTTGAGCTTCACGTTTTCTCCGAAACAACTCCAAATGTTCCCGGTTTGTCTGTGATGTTCCGTAATCCATGTTTTCCACTCCTTTTGCTCTCTTTATGTGTGAAAACCTGTTTAAACACCAAAGAACACAACCATGCAATATTGAAGCCAAATGTGTCCTAGAATGTCTACAAATATGTAAAACCCAGTGAAATACGCTAGACATCCTATATTAAAACATCACCCAAAGTACGTGTTATCAAACTCCCCCAGACTTAAACCTTTGCTCGTCCTCGAGCAAATACTCCGTGAAAAACCGGTCTGAAAGAAGGACGAGACAATGACATAACTCAAAATGATAATCGAGAGCGAAACCTCTATCCGACATAGATCCCCGTAAACAATGATCAAGTCTGTCTAGTATGATCTTCCTCTCTAAAGGATAATCTTTCCTAGCTATGGGATCTATAGCGCTACCCAGAATCAATCCAAGAACTTCAATCATCTACCTAGTATGTTTCTCGAACCTATTACACCATTCTATTTAAGTCTACACTTTCGGCATTCATTTTTTTTCTCTTTCTCTTTTTTTTTCATCTAGCTAGACTTTCTCTCTTTTTTTTTCTTTTGCTAGCATCTCGAGTTCCTAGGACGTTGAAGTTGAAGGGTTCCTAATCAATTTTTTTTTGATTTTGTTTACTAGATAACCCGACCCACAACTTAGACCCAAACCATCAAATTGATGCACTCATGTCCTCGAATGATTTTCGTTGACGAGATAATGCCAGCAGAGTGTCGAGATGCTCACTATCTTTTTCTGTACATGAAGAAATAAGAATGCATTTGATAACAAACATTACCGATTTCAGCAAACATGGGAAAGGTTATTATAGAAACTTCTACTTGGCTAGACAACATCGGTCCCACGGGTTCTAACCAACGATTTCTACCCCACAAGCCATTCTAGATAATCCTAAAGGTCAAGCAATCAATTCAACAAAATTTAACCACGTTCAATGGATCACAATGTTTTCAGGACGTTTCTACTCTCTCATGCCATAGATCATCATATCAATGCTCAAAACGGTTTTATGCGCGTGATCTTATATGTCTTAAACACTATATGAGAATGCACAATCCTAACAACAAACTATATGATCCTAATGCATCCTATATGCTGATGAGGACCTCGGAATCCCAAGCGATGCATCAAACTATATCTTGGAGATAAAAGAACGCATGGAACTAATGATAGCTTGGAGCGGGAGCATGGACGAAAGCTTGGAACCTACGAAACTTGGAGCTCAACCGGATCGCATGGAGCTAGGAGCTCAACCGGAGAATGACGTCCCACCCGATCACAAAGAGATCATCATCCGAGATGAGTCACGAATGGCTGTACAAAATTCGAAGGATGCACACTTCTATTCTCGGCCCAAGCCATCCCTTACTCGTGCTAAAGTTCTAGCCCTTCGTCTCACTCTCATCGCTACCATCAATCGACCATTATGCGGTCTACGGAACGAAGACACTTACATCCCATTTCTCGGATCAAGCAAGGCATTTTCCAACAACTAGTTTCTTCCCAACCACCTTATTTAATGCTAAGGCTCCTACCCCTCTTGCATGTAGACTTGAATTAATGTAATTCTAGTTGTTGCTACCTGCCTAATCCTCTATAAATATGTTGTAAGAACTCATTTGAGATCAGATTTGCTTAATCAAAAGAGTTTATTTTCGAGCTAAAGCTTGCTCTCCTTTCGGTTTGTCCGATTGTCTCTCTTGGTGTGTCCGAGAGCCCTATCTTGGTATGTCCGAGATTACCCTTGGTTTGTCCGAGGTTTCTATCATTCTTCCGATCCATTCTCCATCCATATTCTATCTAGCTTGAATTCGAGAGCCTTGAAAGTGCCGGTGATTGAGCTAGATACCATTTCCACTTCGAAATCCATTGTTTAACCGAGATTGAGTTCGAGTGCCTCCAAGAGAGTGCCGGTGATTGATCTTTGGTTCCATCACTTCATCGAGATTTCTACTTCGTAGCAGAGGCGTGTATCATATGCACATGCAACTAAAAAGTGAAAATAAAATGGAAAAATGCATGCAACACTACTCTATATGGATATGGTTTGGCGTTAGACGAATCCTCCCCCAGACTTGAACTGGACACCGTCCTCGGTGTCAATTCTCGTCTAGTAGAGGCAACCAATAAGATGAGTCAAAAGAGAAGCAAATCAAAAAGGGAAAAGAATACTTAGCTCACGATGTTCGTTCACTCGCACTTAAGTCTGCCTACGTCTATCGCATAGCTAGCTTCCTCATTAGAACTCAACCTGGTGATAAGAGACACAAACCAATATCCAATGCAAAAAGAAAAAGAGAAGGAGAGAAAAACTAACCTACAAACTCGGGTTGCCTCCCGGAAGCACTTGTTTAAGGTCATTAGCTTGACCGAACCTTCTCAACTACTATACGGGTCTAAGAGGCGAAGATTATCGATCTTTTGCCAACCTGGATCATGAAGTATATGAGCATAATGGTCTGATAGGGTAGTCACCTGTTTAACTGAGTGAGAGGGGTCGTGAATGCCCATGTGAGGTGAAAACGAGTCATGTGGCTGATTAAGTTCCAGACACGATCGTGTGGAAATGGAAGACCCGATCGGGTGAGTCATCTGTAACTTTGAGCTTCGGATCAGCGTTGGGACACGATCGTGTTGCGCAGTAGACACGATCGGGTCAACTTCATGTGTCTTTCGTTTCTGGATCAAGGATGAGACACGATCGTGTGGTGGGGATGACACGATCAGGTCAAATGCGTGTATTTTTCGGTTCTGGGTAAGGGATGAGATACGATCGTGTGACGGAGATGACACGATCGTGTCATCTGTCTGTGCTGGATCAACAAAGTTATTTCCGTGCACCAGAGTCTTCTTTGCCGAGGGTCCTGGAACGTCGATGAAACATGCAGATCTCGTTTATGAAGGTTGCTTGAGGCTTTTGTCCAAGGTGAATTCCACCGTCTCATCTCCGATCTTCATGGTCAGCTTACCTGCTCTAACATGGATAACAGCATCTGCAGTGTTAAGGAATGGACGGCCAAGAATAATAGGTACCTTAGAGTCTTCGTCCATGTCGAGAACCCGGAGTCAACCGGGATATAGAAGTTCCCAACTTTCAGTGGCACATCCTCAAGTATCCCAGCAGGGTATTTAATGGAGCGATCGGCAAGTTGAAGAGTCATTCTAGTGGGTTTTCGCTCACCCACATTCAGCTTCTTGAAGATCGCTAATGGAAGAAGACTGGCGCCGACTCCTAGATCACAGAGTGCACGATCGATGGAAACATTACCCAATTTACAAGGGATTGAGAAACTACCTGGATCGGAACGCTTAAGCGGAAGCTCGTGTTGGATCAAAGCGCTACATTCGGCAGTAAACGCTACGGTTTCTTTCTCAACGACCCTCTTTTTGGTCAGGATATCCTTCAAATACTTCGTGTACGAGAGAATCTGCAAAATAGCATCAGTGAATGGCATGGTTACCTCGAGTTTCTTCAGCATCTCTACGAACTTCGCAAATTGGCTATCTTCGTTGTGCTTCCTCAGGCGAGATGGGAATGGTACTGGTGGTGGCCTAGGAGGAGGAGGTACGTAAGCCGACTCAGGTGTATCATCAGGACTGTCTAAAACTGTGGTTCTCGAGCTATCGCCTTGCTCAACCATCGGTGGGTCTCCAGAATCTACCTGCTTACCACTTCTCCAAGTAAAGCATTGACATGTTCACGAGGGTTGGTCTCAGAGTTACCTGGAAGAGTCCCAGATGGTCTTTGAATGGCTGATGCTAACTAAGCAATCTAATTATCCATGAGCTTAAAATGAGCATCAATATTCGCGAATTGAGTGCGAAACTCCTGAGTTGTCTTCTCCTGCATCTGGATAAACTGTTGAAGAAGAGCATGTGTATCTTGAGCGAGATCACGGTTAGCTGGAGGTGCAGGGTTGTTGTAGGACTGTCCTGTTGGGTTTCCTGGGATCTCTAGAGCGAATCCTATTCCTAAGAGATCGATTCTAGGGTTTGCGCAGCGGATGTAAAACAAAAATTTATGAAACCCTAGAACCATGCTTCTTATGAATCGTAGAAACGTTAGAACGCTTACCTCAATCGATCCGGGGTCTGTATCAATTGAAGAACTCGCCTGATCACGAAAAGGAGGAAGAATACCTCGCCCTCTACACGTATCCACACCTCGGGTTGGATTCCAATGGTTGGAACTTGTCTGCTAGGACCCAAATCTGCTATTCGGTTTCGTGCTTCGAGAAAACGAGACTTGGAACTCTTAGAACTCTTTGGATCTCACCAAAAACTCTATGAGTTCTGCAAAAGACGGCTCAACGTGCTTCGAGAAAACGAGACTTGGAACTCTTAGAACTCTTTGGATCTCACCAAAAACTCTATGAGTTCTGCAAAAGACGGCTCAAAAAGTCTCTTTAACGATTAGGGTTTTAATCTCCTTCTTATAAGGTGATTTAACCCTAATTCGGTCTAATTTTCGAAAAACCCGAAAGCCGGAATGGACGGTCCAGAAATACACGTGGACCGTCCATTCCAGCAAGCCAGAACGGACGGTCTACACACGTGGAACAAAGCCAGAACGGACGGTCTGCTGTCTACGCAGACCGTCTGTTCCAACACTTAGAACGGACGGCCTGCGTCTAAACGTGGACCGTCGGGTCTGGACCTGGCGGACGTCGGGTCTGGCCCTTTTGGTCTGTCCGTTCCAGCCCCTTCCGTCTCGGTTTTTCCATCGTTTTCTCGTGCGTTTCGTTCTTTCCTGTGTGTGTGACCCTGTAGGATCATTCGATATAGCAGTATATCCCGAAATCTGTATTCCGGATATACAAGTCATAGGCGGTCTCTAGTAAGACACTATATCTACCTATCTCGAATAGAGTTTGTTCGTGATCTTACGAACGCCAACGATGATTGCGGTTGATGATCCTTTTGTATCGCGATATCATATGTCGAACATAAGGCATGGACAAGCCACCTTATATGATTCGGCTGCTTTCTCGTTCACTGAGTTCGACTGTTTGAAATAGACGACGTTCGTCTATAGTGCGGCCACACATTTCTACAGTCTCGCTCACACGAGGGACCCAACGATATCTCTCTCTTTTACAAGAGGTACAAAACCCATCTTGACTATCTACAATCCAACACATGATTCGTTTCGTACCTGATACACGCCTTTATAGTCCTCCTGTTACGCAAGACGTTTGACGTATTCAAAGTACGCAACTCCTCATGTTGGATTTCGTAGATATCTCAGGTCTTAGGATCCAATCATGGAACTGCCATATGAGATTCAAATCATGACGCTAGTCCATGTGACAATCTCATGTGGGTCAATCCGGTATTCCGTTCTCGAAAGAATACCTATGATTGTGATCGTATCCAATACCTATGATCATCTCTATGATCATCAATCACACATCATACTAGTCTTATTATATCATTATTCCCACAATGATATACGACTAGGGAGTTTAGTATTGTTCATAACAATACATGGATTTCATAACATATCTAGTATGCAAAATACGTAATGAATCAAACACTCATCCATAAATCATAGAAAGCGTCAATACATCAAATGTATCCAAGTAAAGCTCGCAAACAGTACATCATAGAGCACTAAACCAACAATCTCCCACTTGCTCTAATCATGTACTGCTAAACATCTAATGCCCATATCCCTAACATGACCCTCATGCTTCGACGAAGGGAGAGGCTTCGTCAACGGATCGGCAATGTTGTCATCTGTCGACACTCTGCAAATGTGCACGTCTCCTCTAACTATGATCTCCCTAATAAAGTGAAATCGTCTGAGTATGTGTTTGGATCGTTGATGGGATCTGGGTTCTTTCCCTTGCGCGATTGCTCCATTGTTGTCACAGTACCTCGCAATGGGGCTATCAGCACTAGGAATGACACCCAAGTGGCCAACAAACTTTCTGATCCAAACAGCTTCCTTTGCTGCGTCTGACGCTGCAATATACTCTGCCTCTGTAGTAGAATCTGCAACGGTCGCTTGCTTGGAACTCTTCCAGCTAACAGCGCCTTCGTTCAAACTGAAAACATAGCCAGACTACGATCTGTAGTCATCTGGGTTTGACTGGAAACTAGCATCGGTGTAACCCTTTACAGCGAGCTCGTCTTCCGACCCACCGTATACCAAGAACACATCCTTAGTCCTTCTCAAGTACTTTAGGATGTTCTTGACGGCGATCCAGTGTGACTCACCTGTATCTGGCTGGTATCTACTCGTAATGCTCAACGCGTAGGATACATCCGGTCGAGTACAAAGCATGGCATACATGATGGATCCAATTGCCGAAGCATATGGAATCCAATCCATGCGTTCTCGCTCATCAAGTGTCGTAGGACATTCACTCTTGCAGAGAACTGTGCCACTGCTCATCGATAAGGTTTCTTTCTTGGAATCTTGCATCATGAACCGCTTCAAGACCTTATCGATGTAACTACTCTGACACAATCCTAGAAAACGCCTCGAACTATCTCTATATATCTTTATGCCTAAAATATAGGCCGCTTCTCCTAGGTCCTTCATAGAAAACTGCGTTCCTAGCCAAGACTTAACGTCTTGCAAGGTAGGAACGTCATTCCCTATAAGGAGAATGTCATCTGTTGGTTTAGTGCTCTATGATGTACTGTTATGCGAGCTTTGTTTAGATGCATTTGATGTATTGACACTTTTGGTCTATTTATGGATGGATGAGTGTTTTATTGATTACATATTGTGTATACTTATGTGTTATGAAATCCATGTATTGTTATGAACAATACTAAACTCCTAGTCATGTATC
Source organism: Tarenaya hassleriana (assembly GCF_000463585.1). Classification (NCBI taxonomy): domain Eukaryota; kingdom Viridiplantae; phylum Streptophyta; class Magnoliopsida; order Brassicales; family Cleomaceae; genus Tarenaya; species Tarenaya hassleriana. Next base: position 209 of record NW_010965358.1, on the reverse strand, counting down.
ATTGTGGGAATAATGATATACTAAGACTAGTATGACGTGTGATTAATGATCATATAGATGATCATAGGTATTAGATGCAATCACGATCATAGGTATTCTCGTTGGAGAACAGAATACTGGAATGACCCCCATGAGATTGTCACATGGACTAGTGATACGTGTGTACCGAGTCTAGAATTTATACCCGATTCACAACTCACCGCAAGGAT
>NW_010965357.1:0-1438 GCF_000463585.1 Tarenaya hassleriana | reverse complement strand
AAACGTGATTTCGTGCACTGAAAACATGTTTAGACGAACTCTAAACATGTTTGGACGCACTATAAAAGTGTTTTAATGCACTCTAAACATGTTTGGATGCACTCTTAGTATGTTTTGACGCACTTTAAACAAGTTTGGATGCGCACTCTAAAAATGTTTTGATGCACTCTAAACATATTTGGATGCACTCTAAAAGTGTTTGGACGCACTCTAAACGTGTTTGGACGCACTCTAAACGTGTTTGAACGCACTCTAAACGTGTTTGGATGCACTCTAAGTATGTTTGGATGCACTCTAAACATGTTTCGACGCACTCTAAACATGTTTGAAAGCACTCAATATATTTCGATGCACTCTATATATGTTTTGACGGACTCTAAACGTCTTTTATTGCACATTAAACATGTTTGGATGCACTCTAAATGTGTTTGGACGCACTCTAAACGTGATTTGGTGCACTCAAAACATGTTTAGACGAACTCCAAACATGGTTCGACGCACTGTAAAAATGTTTTGATGCATTCTAAACATGTTTGGATGCACTCTAAACATGTTTAAACGAACTCTAAACATGTTTAGACGAACTCTAAATATATTTGGAGGCACTCTAAATATGTTTCGATGCACTCTAAAAATGTTTTAATGCACTCTAAACATGTTTGGATGTACTCTTAGTATGTTTTGACGCACTTTAAACAAGTTTGGATGCACTCTAAATATGTTTCGACGTGCTCTAAACATGTTTCGACGAACTCTAAACAGCTTGTATTGCACTCTAAACATGTTTCGTTGCACTCTTAAAAGGTTTAATGCACTCTAAACATGTTTGGATGCACTCTAAACATGTTTAGACGAACTCTAAACATGTTTCGAGGCACTCTAAATATGGTTCGACGCACTCTAAAAATGTTTTAATGCACTCTAAACATGTTTGGATGTACTCTTAGTATGTTTTGACGCACTTTAAACAAGTTTGGATGCACTCTAAATATGTTTCGACGTGCTCTAAACATGTTTCGACGAACTCTAAACATCTTTTATTGCACTCTAAACATGTTTCGACGCACTTTAAACATGCTTTGACGTACTCTAAAAATGTTTTGATGCACACTAATTATGTTTGGATGCACTCTAAAAGTGTTTGGACGCACTCTAAACGTGTTTGCACGCACTCTAAACGTATTTGGACGCACTCTAAACGTGTTTATACAAACTCTAAACATGTTTCGATGCTCTCTAAGTATATTTCATCGCACTCTAAACATGTTTCGACGCACTCTAAACATGTTTGAAAGCACTCAATATATTTCGATGCACTCTATATATGTTTCGACGGACTCTAAACGTCTTTTATTGCACATTAAACATGTTTGGATACACTCTAAATGTGTTTGGACGCACTCTAAACGTGATTTCGTGCACTTAAAACATGTTTAGA
>NW_010965356.1:0-1440 GCF_000463585.1 Tarenaya hassleriana | reverse complement strand
TCTGATCTAATGTAGAAAAAGACACGGGGTAAAGGTGCACTGGAGGAGGTTTTGCGAACCCATGAAGCAATACAGTGAGTGATGATGAATTCCTTGTAGATTTAACTTGATTTTGTTTCATTATGATTCTTTGTCTGATCCTCTTTTGTTGCATCTGTGGGGAAGGGTGGACGGGTCACTGGACAAGTCAGTTTCTATGCGTCAGATGGAGCTGTCAGCAACACGGAGCTCTCAAGAGACGGGAGATGGCTCAGGGACAACCTCTGAATCGGAAGGAAACCGGAGGAAGAAAGTTTTCATGGTTATTGGGATTAATACCGCTTTTAGCAGTAGAAAGAGGCGTGATTCAGTTCGAGAGACGTGGATGCCTCAGGGTACTGTAATTTTGATTTAACTTCTTGATCTGTCTGTTTTCCATGTCTTGTCTCTAATCTAATAATTTTATTGTACTTACGGCAGGGGAGAAGCTCGAAAAATTGGAACGAGAGAAAGGCATCGTCGTCAAGTTCATGATTGGTCACAGGTGAGCTAGATCTCTTCCTCATAGATGTTGCATTATGATTCATGTATATATGCAACGATCTTTGAGATGCATGTTTTCAAGTAAGATGCTTGGTAGTCAACTTCCATAGCAATCACCTCATAGTGGGTGTGTATGTTGCTTTATGGAAGTGCATTAAGCATGTATATATATATATATATATTCACAGCATTCGTGTATTCTATAGTTTTTCAATCGATCCAGACTAACCTGAGCTGTATACAAATTTGTTGGCAGTGCAACATCAAATAGTATTTTGGATAGAGCTATTGATTCAGAAGATGCTCAACACAAAGACTTCCTTCGGCTGGTAAGGAAACGGTAATATTTCACAGGAAGTAGACGGCATTCTTGATTTTTACTGTGTTTTCTTATTTATTGTAGGAGCATGTTGAAGGGTATCATGAACTGTCTGCAAAAACCAAAATTTTCTTTTCCACCGCAGTTGCAAAGTGGGATGCAGAGTTCTATGTCAAGGTTGATGATGATGTCCATGTCAATCTTGGTAAAAAAAAAAGCCTGTTCCTAGCATTTCTTCTTATCTCCTTGGGACTTTTATTCAAAAAATGGATGCTTTGTTAGGACACAGAGCTAAACCTAAACATGGTGTCGTCTCTTTTTTCGATTCAGGTATGCTAGCTTCCACTCTTGCCCATCACCATTCAAAGCCGAGGGTCTATATTGGGTGCATGAAGTCTGGGCCTGTTCTTTCGCAAAAGTAATTTCATTCGGATTTTTCCTAGTTCCACAAATACTTAAACTCAGGTTTCAGCTTGCAAGAGTGCTAATCGATTTTTCCAATTTTTCCAGGACTGTCAAGTACCATGAGCCCGAGTATTGGAAATTTGGAGAGGAAGGAAACAAATACTTCAGGCATGCCACTGGACAGATCTATGCCA
>NW_010965355.1:0-1440 GCF_000463585.1 Tarenaya hassleriana | reverse complement strand
ACATTATGCATCTTGGCTTCGAGACTACGTAAGTACTATATATATATATATATATATATATGCATGTATGTGTTTTTGTATTACTCATATCGAAGTAATTAATTTAATATGTCATATCGATTTAATTTTTATGCGCAGATTCGGTCATGCAGTGATAGAATTCCGGCATGGATCAGAGATATATCACATGGACCTGGGAGAAAAGTCATTTGCTGGCCGATAATGTTCACCCGAGGATACACGTTTCACACTTACGATCATGGAAAACATAAATCCACGTTCAATTATGGAGTTTGTATAAAAAGCGGGTCATCTGAAGATCCTGATTTCTTTGGGGTTCTTCGGCAGATTTTCCAACTCCAGTATCCAGGATTAGTCGGGTTGAAAACAATCATATTCAAATGTGATTGGTTTGATACAACATCGGGACGCGGCTCACAGAAAAATCGATGGGGAGATGTTAACATAAACCTGAAACGTTCATATGCAAATTACGATCCTTTTATACTTTCAGATCAGGCAGACCAGGTATGCTTCATTCCATATCCGAAACATTCTGCGACATCGGTGAAACGACGATGGGAAGATCAATGATCGGCTGTTTTGAAGATTAACCCACGAAGATTAATCGTGGATTCGTCGACAACTCAAGATCTCGATGAGCCAATGCAAGAGCAACTCGAAGATCCGATTCTTCCCATCCGACTAGATGATGATTACGACGAGACACTTGCACTTCCTGACATAGACGACGAGTTACTTGATGATTCGTCAAACGTACAAGACGATATCGACGAATTTGTTTCAGACCATGATACAACTCCGGATGATGAAAGTGATGAAGATTCTATGTAGACTTATTTCTTTTTATTGTTTTCATATGTATTTGTATTTTGAAGAATACTTTCATATTTATTTGTATTTTGAGGAATTTTTTTTTAAATGTTAAATTCCAACGGGCATCTGTTGGAATCGAATCGCAGAATTCGAATGGTCACAACCATTCAAACGGATGCCCGTTGGAATCGGAGCGCAGCTATCGAATCGACCCCAGTATTACAACGGCTGTCCGTTGGAAATTTCCAACGGATGCCCGTTAGAATCATACTTTCCAACGGGCATCTGTTGGAAAAACTGAAACATTAAATCCGTTCGACGCACCTGGCGTCTATCGCGTCAATCTAGATTATTTCCAACGGATGCCCGTTGGAAAGTACGATTGTAACGGGCATCCGTTGAAAAATGTCAGAGAACATTAAATGCGCGCACAGAATTTCAACAGATGCCCGTTGGAAATCCGTTGGAAAGTTCGATTATAAAATCCGAGCGCCCCACTCTTCCTCCTCACTCAATCTCATAAAAAAAAATCAACTCTTACAAAAAAAAAATCAGCAAAAAAAACACAAAATGGTTATTGTTTTTCAACTCTTTAATGTTTGT
>NW_010965354.1:0-222 GCF_000463585.1 Tarenaya hassleriana | reverse complement strand
ATCCTCCCCCCTTAAATTGAATTCGTCCTCGAATTCTGAATCGCGGAATATCATCACCAAAGCAATTCCATAAAGTCCCTTCAATCTGAAACTTAAGTCTGATACAACCCGATCGTCATACATAAAGAGTTAGTACATCACTCAAGGGAATAGATGGGGATAACTACGACGCATCTCCGCCTCGGGTTCCCAGGTCATGTCGGAGACCCCTTGGCTCCGCCC
>NW_010965353.1:0-1442 GCF_000463585.1 Tarenaya hassleriana | reverse complement strand
TTTTTAAATTCTTCTTCCGCAATCATAATTTACATATATAGATCATCCGAATTCATTCTGCATGCGTGCAGGTGGGATCTTGACGCCATTGGAAAGTTACCTGATTTTATGAAAATCGTCTTCAAATTATTGTGGGATTTTGTCCAAGACATTGAAAGGGAAGTGAGATTGGAAGGAAGATCTTACAGTGCCCATGGGATGTTACATGAGGTAATCAATCAAGTTAATGCCATAAAATTTTTGATAAATACACACGAAAATAACGTCATATATATACTTCAAAAATTACATAAGAGAAATTGTATACCATTCAACTGTAACGAGCAGTACAAAAGACTAGCGAGGGCGAACCTTGCATCTACCAAATGGGAACGAGCAGCCATCGTTCCAACGTTCGAGGAGTACTTGAAGGTTGGGAAGGTCGGGTTCGGGGCAGAAGCAGCCTTAGCTTGCGGTTTCATCTTTCTGGGACAAATTGCTGGGAAGGAAGCTTACGAGTGGCTCAGATCCAGACCAAACCTCACCCAGTCTGTCGCTTCAAAGGGGCGCTTCTTGAATGATATTACCGGCTTCCAGGTACAAATTTCACACATGTTGACATCGAAGAATACGAGTCAAGTTCCGTCACGGCGATGTTGTCTATTATTGGGAATCACAATAGAGAGTTAGAGTTATCCATTATAGAATTATATTCCTAACATGATTAGTGTTAATGTCCTAATATCTATGAGTTTTGATCAGGACGACATGAGCAGAGGGTATGTCGCCACGGGGATCAACGTTTATATGAAGCAATATGGTGTTACAGAAGAAAAGGCCTTTAGAGAGTTTCGTAAAATGATAAGGTTTGCGGATAAGATCGCGAATGAGGAGTTCTTGAATACAACCGTTGTGCCGAGGCAAATCCTCATGCAAGTCATCAACTTTGAACGCGGTTTCAACGCTTCCTACTTTCAAGGTGAAGGAATCACCAATTGCACACCAAAAATGAAGGAGAATATCACCTCTTTGTTTGTAGATCTGATAAGTCTCTGAAAGACTTGTGATATGCGATTTCTCTCTGTTGTGTTGTTGGATTGTGAGGCTGAAGATCTTAAGTTTAAGTTAAAGTTGACAGTTACACGTCGGATTGTAGTTCTGTTTCTTTACGGTTCATAATAAAAAAGACTTTATAGTTTATATTGTTGTTGATATGGATTCAACTAGGAGGCTAGGAGGCACAATGAAGTGGAAGGGTTTTTAGTGGGTTTGTTGCAGAAAATTATGGGAGAAACCAAAGAGATCCGAGTTTACGGGAGAAATCATTGGAATTCAGTCCCAAAAGATTTGTTAATAAGTTATACGACTTCAATGGAAACGATACTGGTTATCTTCCGTCCGGGTTTGGCCGGAGAATTTGTGTCGGGATACCCATGGCCGAGAGGATGATTTCGCACAATCTC
>NW_010965352.1:0-1443 GCF_000463585.1 Tarenaya hassleriana | reverse complement strand
TCTCCCCGTGATCTTGCTTGAACGAGTGAATATTGTTCAAAGCAGCTTGAGTGCGATGTGGAGAGAAGAAGCGTTGCATGAACTGACTCTCTAGTTGGTCCCATGTATGAATGGAATCTGGTTCGAGTTCATAGAGCCAGTCGAGCGCTGCATCGATCAACGTCCACGGGAAAGCGATCAGGCGGATTGCATCTTCGGTTACCTGATCGGCTCTCTTGATGGACCGGCACATCATCTTGAACCTCGTGAGGTGTGCGTTGGGATCTTCGTTTGGCCTACCCCGGAAGGCCATGGCGCTCAACATTTGGATAGTAGCGGGAGTGAGCTCGAATCTTGTCATGTCAACCTCCGGCATCCGTATGCCAGACATGAGCTCGGTGTGTTTCGGGGCATTGTACTGCGCAAAGGTTTCTTCATTTATATGCTCATCTCCATGTGCGGGTACAACGCCGCGTTCTGCCATCCTCTCTCGGTGTTGTTTTCGGTTTTGTTTAGCAGTTTTCTCGATTTCAGGGTCAAAAGGAACTAAGTTTTCTGACCCAGCACTTCTTGTCATACACTGGAGAAATCCTGCGTACAAAACAAACGGAACAACGACGAGAAAAGGTGAAGATCAAATTGAACAAAAGAAAAGAAAAAATGACCTAAACCGAACAGTTTCCTAATCGTATCGCTAAAGCCGTTTGCGTCCCCGGCAACGGCGCCAAAAACTTGATGTCGATCTAGGGTATGATCTAATCTCGTTTTATTTCCTAGATTCAACTACCGTAAGTGTACGGATCAATCGTAGTATCTAGGGTCGAACACATGGACACATGGACATTAACGATAACAATTATGGATCTTACTCGATTTTCGGTCGGGGCGATAATTTTGAGTGGTGATGATGGTGATTTATAAAATGATGAAAATGAAGATATTGGTTTTAAGACAATTTAATTAAAATATTGCAGGTATCAGAATTTACGGGTTGGTAAGGATTATTTCTACAGATTTATCTCAATAACTATGATTGTGATATGGGGAATTCAAGCTCTTTCTATCGAGAAGATTACTCTCTCGAGTCTCTCTCTTCACTTCCTATGAGTTCTAAACTATTGACCTCTCGGTTCTAAATAGAATAAAACTCCTAAGATCATTAAGTTTATAATTCCTAAATGATATGACCACCTCTCGATGCGAAAATCACCTAAACGAATGAATGGTTTCCGGATTCATTGTGTACTCCGAATTCGAATTCCGTATCTCTACGTGAATTTAAATTCTAATATTAACAACTCAATTGGCCAAAAAGAATTGCAGCATTAACATCCATTTATTCGATCCAAATTATAAAATCGCAATTTACCAAAATTAATTGAACACGTACGATTCTTACAAACCGTTCAATCCCTAACCTACAATGATAAAAATTACTCACGCAACATGATGATCATAATAGCA
>NW_010965351.1:0-1443 GCF_000463585.1 Tarenaya hassleriana | reverse complement strand
ATTAAAGATACTAATTAAGGTGGTATCTTGCATGATTCTGACTAGTGCTTAAATTTCCAAATTGCCGAGAAACTTCCGAAAGAGACAGAGGCTTCAAGCCGAAGGAAAACAATAGCATTTCAGTCATTAAAAGGGCTTAATTTTTAAAACTCAAGAAAGAGCGGATTATGCATTAAAAATCTATAAAACATTTGATCATCGATTATAATATATACCATTATTTTCAATTAATTTGTATAGTATATTATAATAATAAATACACTTTTAAGAAAATATTTTTACAGGGTTTTGTTATCACATGAAAATGTAGAGTAGGTGCTTTGTTAACGTTTTGTTTTTATTCCCAATAATGCACCTTCTCTTTTGGCTCCATATGCTTTTAGTTAATCGAAACTGCTGAGTTTAGGTGGAATTTCAAGTCAATAATACGTTATTATTGATTAATAATAATTATAATTAATATTATCTTCAACTTTTGATCAAATAGTAACTATAGTATGCTACAAAGGGAATATTCTCCGAACATATTATAGCCTCTAATATAAGTTTATCTTATCCTCATTTTGGTCCGTGACTCCTAATTTATATGAAAAATGAGAATATAATTTGACCTTTTTATACACTGTTATAGTCCATAATAAGGTTGACCGCTTAATATCCAGCACGCAACTTGTTTATAAAATAAAAATTGAAGAATAATTAATAATATGTAGTAGAGATATCTTGTCATATTGATGTATCTATAATTTTGGACCTGAAAATATTTTAAAAAAACATAGAAATTGACAGGATTTGGTGTTATGTATATTTTCAAATCAAAACACATTGGAGTTTTAATTTATTTGTTGATTTGTACAGTTTCATTACACATTATTATTGGAGATTATCTAAAACTCTAATCCATGAATATTATCCAAAATAAATCTCAAAGCATCCGTATTGTATTAATCCAAATACATATAATATGTTTCCTTTTAACCTAAATACATCTGTAAACTGTGATATATATATATATATATATATAGAGAGAGCATATATACATGTTATATATATAAATCCTACATGGCATGTGGTTAGTATGTTTTGATAAAACCAACTACCGTCCACTGGCTTTCATGCCTAAATTTAACTACTAGTATATAATGATAAAATTATTAAATACGTAGCCTATATTCTGTAAGAAATCAACATAAAAGTCGCACCTAACCTAATATGATTTCCTAAATGAATAAAAAAAATGCATATACGTTTTGAAAAACATCCAAATTAAAATTTTAAATAATAAAAAAACATATTCAAAGATTAACCATTCACAAAACCAAAACCAAATCAAGTATATCCAAAACGGCACAATTTTTTTTTGTTATTTTTCAACTCTATTTTTTTTATCTTAGGGAGGGTCTCCAAATAAAAAAAAAATTGTTGGATTTATTATTCTAACCA
>NW_010965350.1:0-1045 GCF_000463585.1 Tarenaya hassleriana | reverse complement strand
TAGATGTGGACTTCAACCTTGTGAAAAGCCTGCTAGATTCCTTCTCTTCGCAACAAGGGCTTCCGGGCCCTGCTTCCAACTTGCTTGGCCTCATGGGTAGGCGCCTTCCGAATGATGCTGCTACCGCTAATAATAGGGACAGTCTGCGTTGAATGGATGATAAGTGAGATTATTAGATACATGTACGTGTAATAGAATCTTGGACATGCGTATCTTTTTTTTCTCTTTCCAAATTGCCTTTTTTTTTGTTACGATGATATATATATATATATATAAGGTTTAGTAAAGCTTTAAAGCGGCATTATAAAAAATATTTTTACTTTGCTATTCTTATTTCAACATATACTTTCTCCAATTTTCCAATTATGATCATGTGACCAAAATATAATATGGTCACAAATTGATTTCATTGTTCATACCGTTAAATTTATGATATTTTAATCAAATAATTAGTAAGATATACAAGATATGAACATAATGAATTAGTGAGATCATTATAAATTTAATATTATAATTAATAAAATCAAAATATGATCATATTATATTTTGGGTCAGATAGATCACACGGGGATATGTTTGAAGTAAGAATAATAAAATACAATAAGGGTATGATACAATGAAGCGTTAATTAATTAACAAGGGTTAATTGGATATATACACGTGTGTGTGTGTAATTTCGTTAATTTATGTGCCAACGGACATATTGATTGGTGTTATGAAAAACGAAGAAATATAGAAGACCCGAGAATCAGATCGTTAACTAGAAACCGAAATCGATCGTTTGAGAGATCCAGGAACAAGATTTCAATAATTTTCTTTTCTTGGAATTATGTACAAATGAAGGAGGGAAATGAGCTATTTATAGAAAATCCGAAGTTACTGTTCACGTATACGTATTTATGAACAGTAACCGTATGGCGGCTAAACAGTAACCGTATGGCGGCGTGAACAGTACCCGGCTGCGTGAACAGTGTCCGGCTGCGTGAACAGTACCGTAGCTTCACTATTCATTTATAACACTCCCCCTTGGAGCTACGGTTAATCA
>NW_010965349.1:0-1446 GCF_000463585.1 Tarenaya hassleriana | reverse complement strand
ATTCAGGGACAGTTCCCACAAAAATTACAGAAGCAAATAATCAAAAACAGCTTCTAGCATGACCTGCCGTCGAGATATTTTGCTACCACGCTTTTCTCTTCCCAAATCAATGTCCACGACGAGGTCTTCTGTTGACCTGCCAAGCAGAACCTACGCAGGACCAGACCATAGAGGAACAATGCTCAATGCTCTAAACAGATTATCATTCCTTGGAGGTTTCACTAATCAACGATAAGAACAATGAGAAGATGCTCCAAATTGATATATTATAATCATAATACCTCGGGTTTCTTGATGTAATGTTTTGAACGTCTGCCATACAAAACAGCAAAAGCGGCATGCGAAGCAATGGCTCTTTGCATGTATGAGTAAGCAGCCTGCTCAAGTCTGGCAATTGCTCTTTTGGTGTCCTCATTCTGATACTTGGCAACTGTAAGTGACAAACAACCACAACGCAGTCCAATACATTATGAACTATACAACTCAGTTTTCCAACTTCAAGTAATGCTTGCGTGCCACACTCAACAAGAACCCGTATGTTTCCACCACAAAATGCCATAGAACGGTAACATGAATTGGATTTCACAGGTCCCAATCACGCAAACTTGTGAATATTCATAGCTGTGCCACATGTTAGAGTATCTGGGAGAAAATAAAACACTTAAGGACAAAATAATTTATGTTGAATGTGAAGAGATGCTGAATTACCTTCACGCTTAAAAACATCGTGATCATCAGGATCCAAATCCATATCAAGTATCTGAATTGACAGCGATATTTTTGGGTTAAGGCATAATAAATAAAAAGAATTCAAAAACTGAGAGAAAAAAAATTGAATGCAAACAACTTTTTATACATGGAAATATGAATCATGCATAATAAGAACAGAAATTACGTGTTACCATAGCCTCAATATCAGAATAATAAGGCAACTCTTCATCACTATCGTCGAGATGTTCATCCACTGATGAATTGACCTCCGGTTCAGCGATTACCATCTCTATCGAGCCATCATCATCATGTGTTGCATGTGGTGGATTGTCAACGACTAGGACTCCTTGTTCCAGTTTACTGTTTCCAACATCTTTCTTGGAAAGCTTTCCATGGCCATCAGATCTCATAGAGGATTTTCCCGGAATAAGCTTTGCAGTTTCAACTGCAATGTTTCCATCTACCGACGCTGTGGATTGAGTATTCGAACATTTCTGTGCAGAGCCTGCACAAGAAGAACCACCAGAACTGATAGCCATGACTCTGGAAATGGTATTATGTGACTCAGTACTCAGGAATGGCCTGTATTCGGTACCTTGACTTGGCTGACCCTTCTCTGGCTTTCCCTGAGAAGACGCCTGTGATAGTCCAGGATTCTTCGGCATATTCACTGAATTTCCCACATTTCTCTCTTTACTGGTCGAGATATCTCTAAAAAACATAGATACTTGATTA
>NW_010965348.1:1134-1451 GCF_000463585.1 Tarenaya hassleriana | reverse complement strand
ATCTTCATCGTGAGTCTCCCTTCTCTGACATGCACTACAGCATCAGCCGTGTTCAGAAACGTCCTACCAAGTATGATGAGGATATAGAATTCCCCTACCTTCAGAGGCACATCCTCCAAGATCCCAGCGGGATACTTCATTGATCGGTCGGCCAATTGCAGTGCCATCCTCGTCGGTTTCAGCTCACCGACATTAAGTTTCTTAAATATGGAGAGAGGCATCAAACTGACACTTGCGCCCAAATCGCAAAGCGCCCTCTCAATCTCCACATTTCCCAATCTGCACGGGATGGAGAAGCTACCGGGATCAGCCATCTT
>NW_010965348.1:0-844 GCF_000463585.1 Tarenaya hassleriana | reverse complement strand
TGCCTTTATCTAAGGCGGCCCTCTGTGGTTCGTGTGAACCTTCTCCCTCTTCTCTGGTAACAGGGGAGGTCTCCGGAAGCTGTCTTCCGCTTCTCAGGCCTATGGCATTGATATGCTCTCTTGGATTAGGATCAGCCTTACCCGGAAATTGGCCTTGAGGTCTCGTTGCCTGGGAAGCAAGCTGAGCAATCTGATTGTCCATCATCTTGATATGTGAATCCAACCCATCCAATCTCTACTCGAAGCTCTCTTGCTTCCCTTTGAATCCTTGCATCTCTTGACCCAAGCTAGAAAACGAGTTTTTCTGATCGTGCATTAGCTGGGCTAACATCGACTTTAACTCTGACTCCTCTTCCTTAGCCTGAGGCGGAGGGGCTCTGTATCCTTGATTTCTCTGATTGTAGTCTTGGCCCTGATTCTGATACCCCTGATTCTGGCTCTGGTAGCCCTGATTCTGGTATCTAGGCTGAAATCCTGGGGGTCCCTGAGGTTTCGCTCCGCTTTGATGCTGAGGGTTCAACGCTCCTTGCGGGTTGCCATAAGAAAAGCCAGGGTGATTCCGATTACCCGGATTGTAGAAGTTCGACTGATTGTTGTATTGATTTCTTCCCACATAGTCAACTTCTTCCATGGCTTCTTCTGCTTGTTCCACCATGTACATGCCCGGTTTACCCTTCTGTGGGTTTGATGAACCGGACCTAGCAAGCTGCAGCTTGATAGCAGAAAGCTCCGAAAGAACGGCTTGTAAAGCCGAAGACTCGCTGGCATCACCTTTAACATCATCCTTAGGCAAAGATCGTCTACTGCCCATTTCCCCTGAAATGCTTCTCCCTTTCGCCATCTT
>NW_010965347.1:0-1451 GCF_000463585.1 Tarenaya hassleriana | reverse complement strand
CTTGACTCGGCCCGAGTCAGACACCCCGAGTCAGAAGGCCCGAGTCAGACACCTCGAGTCAAAAGGCCCGAGTCAGACGCCTCGAGTCAGAAGAATGGGCTGGGCCGAATTCTTAATAATCTCGTTTTGACTCGGTCGAGTCAGAGTACTGACTCGGTCCAAGTCCCATTGCTCACTTGACTCAGTTTAAGATGTTGTGCAGATCAGTTAGGAAGGCACGAGGGATGACTATTGAAGATATATACTTGGAGGCCTTTCCTTTTTCACTAATGGATCGGGCGAGAGATTGGCTCTATACCCTTGAGCCGAACTCGATTACGACATGGGAGGAGCTAGAGGAGCAATTCATGGCCAAATACTACTCCCCAGAGAAGACCCGAGTTGCACAGAGAGCCATACACAACTTCATTCAGGAGAGTGATGAGAGTCTATACGATGGATGGGAGAGATTCAAAGGCTATCAACGCCTTTGTCCACGGCATGGATAAGCGACTATTGCTTTTCACATTCATCCACGGACTGAGAGACGATACTAGAGCATGGATGGACGCAGTGGAGGGAGTGTATATGACATTCTCTTTGACACCCTAGAGATGTAGATTGCTAAGATGGCTAAGGCAAGAGGGATGTCAGGAGATAGCATCAGACACTCTACAGGACGGGTAGATTTTGGCGAGTCCACAGCTTTGAAGGCAGTCATGTCTGATTTATCGGCTATCAAACAACACAAGACTCAAGAATACGTCTAACCCGCAGAAAGTCCAGCCTGGAATGTTTTTGGTTGATCAGGCCACATCAGAAGAAGAATCGGTTGAGGACGTCAACTACACAGGAAGGAATCAACACCAGAATCCTTCTAATCTCTACAACCCGAATGCACCTAGGAATCATCTTGGTTTCTCCTACGGAAACCTGAGCGGAGCATTGAATGCACAACAACATGGCGTTCCCAAAATCCCTCAGAATCTCACGGGCCTCACTCAGTCACGTTTTCAGGGGCAGAATCAGGGATATGCACAACAGAATCTAGGATACGGGCAGCAGAATCAGGGTTACCGAGCGCCTCAACCTACGAAGAATGACGAAGCGGACATCAAGACAATGCTTGCCTAGCTAATGCTCGATCAGAAGACATCATTTACTGAGCTGAAGACCGAGATACAGAGCATAAAAGTCAGGCAAGACACTTTTGAGAGGAGATTAGATGGAGTTGAGGCTCATCTGAAGCATGTGGACATGCAGATTGCGCTGCTTGCATCACAACCCTCTAGACATCAGGGCACATTTCCTGGAAAGCCCGAAGCGAATCTACGAGAAATGTCATTCAACTTATAAGTGGAGAAAGTCTGCCTGAGACGGTCTCTATTACTACCACAGAAAAAGGGACGATGTCTAGACACACTGCTGAAGAGAAAGGGAAAGTCATAGATCACGAGACACCTAAGGTGCAT
>NW_010965346.1:0-1455 GCF_000463585.1 Tarenaya hassleriana | reverse complement strand
GTCGTCATCTGTCGTAATTTTGCGACAGATTGTGCGTCCGTTTGCGACAGAAATTATTTTTCGCAATTTTGTCGCTATTTAGTCGCTGTCCGTCGCAAAAATTGGAGCGACAGATCTGTCGGTCGCAAGGGTTGTCACAAATAACAGTTTTTCTTGTAGTGGAGCTGGTCATTAGAAAGCTGAGTGTCCTAGCATTGCTAAGAGAGAAGCAACGTTAAGGAATCTAAAGGATCTTCAATGTTATGAATGCAAAGGGTATGGTCATATGAAAAACAAGTGTGTTATTGGGAAGTCAAAAGGAAAATCTTCACTCACTCAAGAAGAGTTGGAAACTGAATCTGATGAAGATGACGAAGAAGAACAGTCAAATTTCGTTGCACTTTTTGGTGACACAGAAGAACATGAGGAACAAGAAGAGGAGGTTAGTGAAAAAGATCTATACAAAGAGATGACAAAGCTTTACGACATCAACATGAAGCTGATCAAGGAACAAAAACAGAGTGAGTCAACAATCACTGACTTGAGAAAACAACTGATCAAAGAACAAAAGGAGAAAGAGACAATGATCATTGATCTCAAGAAGCAGCTGAAAGAAAAAGAAGAAAAGATCATCCTACTATAAAGTCAGCTAGATGAGACTATGAAGAAAGTAAGGATGCTCAGGGGTGGTACAGAAAAACTTGAGCATCTTCTGAGAATTCGACGAACTGATTCTGAACATGTTGGTCTCGGATATATTGGAGGAAGTATTAACAAAGTAGGAAACTTTGTTTCAGGAGGAAATCTTGGAGATGAGAAGATTGTTCCAATCAGAAACATTCCAAGAATCAAGGATGATTTTCATCCGAGACAGCAGTATCGTGAGCACAGAAGTTGCATTCATTGTGGTAAAAGAGGACATATCAGAGTGAACTGGTACTGGAGGAGAAATCAGATACTACTTGCACCAAGATGGAGACAAGTCTGGAGGAGGAAAGATATCAACAGATGCAATGTTGCTTGCACTTCAGAGCTGAAGTCAAGAGAAAGTCAGTGGTATTTCGACAGTGGATGCTTGAAACACATGACCGGTGACATGAGCCGACTTTCTACTTTTGAAGAAAGCTACAAGGGTGGAAATGTTATATTTGGTGATGGACGAAAAGAAAAGATCATTGGGAGGACTCATCTGGATTGCCTACCCTCACAGATGTGAATGTGGATGAAGGACTCAAGGCGAATCTCATTAGCATAAGTCAACTTTGTGACTCTGGACTTCAAGTACACTTCACTAAAGATATATGTTTAGTCACTAACTTGTTGAATGAGTGTGTGTTGATAGGAAAGTGAACACCAAGTAATTGTTATACTTCGATAAATATCCAAGATGATTAATCGAAGACAGAGTTATGGCGTCAAAGTGGAGAGAAAGCAAACGAGATATCTGATATACTTCAAGAACCAGTCAGTGATCAC
>NW_010965345.1:189695-192959 GCF_000463585.1 Tarenaya hassleriana | reverse complement strand
CCCTCGTGTGAGCGAGACTGTAGGAATGTGTGGCCGCACTATAGACGAACGTCGTCTATTTCAGACAGTCAAACTCAGTTAACGAGAAAGCAGTCGAATCAGATAAGGTGGCTTGTCCATGCCTTATGTTCGACATATGATATCGCGATACAAAAGGATCATCAGCCGGAATCATCACTGGCGTTCGTATGATCACGAACAAACTCTATTCGAGATAGGTAGTCATAGTGTCTTGCTAGAGACCGCCTATGACTTGTATATCCGGAATAGAGATTTCGGACTATACTGCTATGTCGAATGAGCCTACAGGGTCACACACGCAGGGAAGGACGAATACACGAGAGAAAACGACGGAAAACCGAGGCGGAAGGGTCCAGACCGGACGGACCGAAAGGTTCGGAACGGACGGTCCAGACCCTACGGTCCAGACGTGTGGTCCGTCCGTTCTGGAGACTGGAACGGACGTTCCACATTAGCACGCAGACCGTCCGTTCTACGTGGTGGAACGGACGGTCCACGTTTTAGGCAGACCGTCCGTTCTACACACTGGAACGGACGGTCCCAGTGCTTTTCTGGACCGTCCGTTCCGGGTTCCGGTTTTCCGAAAATTAGACCGAAATTAGGGTTAAATCACTTTATAAGAAAGTGATTAGAACCCTAATTAAGCAGAGACTTTTGACAGCCGACTTTTGCAGAAAAGTGTGAGTTTTTGGAGATCCAAAACAAGTTCTAAGTCTTGTTTTCTGAAAGTGCACATATCGAATAGAGATTCGAGTCCTAGCAGACAAGTTCCAATCGTTGGAATCCATCCCGAGGTGTGGATACGTGTAGAGGGCGAGGTAATCTTCCTGCCTTTAGTGATCAGAACGATTCATCGATAGAGACAGGCCCCGGATCGATTGAGGTAAGCGTTCTTAACGTTTCTACGATTTCAATAGCAGCATGGTTCTAGGGTTCTATAATTTTTGTTTTACATCCGCTGCGCAAACCCTAGAATCGATCTCTTAGGAATAGGATTCGCTCATGAGATCCCAGGAATTCCAACAAAAGTGTCATATCACGGATCATCCTAGAGCATCACAACCAACAGTACCAAAGAAGGGGGGTATCACTGTGGTAGAAAATGAGCATAATGAATTGATACCCACTAGGACGGTTACGGGTTGGAGAATGTGTATTGATTATAGGAAGCTGAATTCCTACACCCGTAAAGACCATTTCCCGTTACCCTTCATCGACCAAATGCTAGAGAGGTTAGCCTTGCATTCCCATTTTTGCTTTCTTGATGGCTACTCGGGATTCTTTCAAATCCTCATTCACCCTAGCGACCAGGATAAAACCACCTTTACATGTCCATATGGCACCTTTGCATACCGTAGGATGCCTTTGGTTTATGTAATGCACCGGCAACATTTCAGAGATGCATGACTGCTGTGTTTTCTGATCTCATCGAGGATGTTATGGAGGTGTTCATGGATGATTTTTCTGTCCATGGGCCCTCCTTTCCCGTGTGTCTAATGAATTTGCGCCGAGTGTTGGACAGGTGTGTTGAGGCAAATCTTGTGCTGAATTGGGAGAAGTGCCACTTCATGGTCCAAGAGGGCATTGTGCTAGGCCACAAGATTTCGAGAAGAGGGATTGAGGTTGACCGAGCTAAGGTCGAAGTAATAGAGAAGCTGCCGCCTCCACGGAATGTTAAGGGAATCCAGAGTTTTCTGGGACATGTCGGGTTCTATAGGAGGTTCATCAAGGACTTCTCGAAGATTTCAAGACCTTTGACGGAACTGCTTGCAAAGGATGTACCCTTTGAGTTCACCCATGAGTGCGAGGCTGCCTTCGGGACTCTGAAGAAAGCGTTGATTTCCCCACCTATTATTCTGCCGCCGGATTGGGAAGCTCCCTTTGAGCTTATGTGCGATGCGAGCGATTTCGCCGTCGGGGCTGTATTGGGTCAAAGGAAAGACAGAAAGCTGCATGCCATTTATTATGCGAGCCGGACTTTGGATGACGCACAAGTCAATTACTCCACCACTGGGAAGGAGTTACTCGCCATTGTCTTTGCTTTTGAGAAGTTCCGGTCTTACTTGTTCGGGTCGAAGGTAATCGTGTACACCGACCATGCTGCTTTGAGGTACCTCCTATCCAAGAAGGATGCCAAGCCGAGGTTGATCAGATGGATTCTCTTGCTACAAGAGTTTGACTTGGAGATCAGAGATAGGAAGGGTACAGAGAATGGAGTGGCCGACCACTTATCTCGGATTGAGCGACATGAAGATATTCCCATTGATGATTGTCTTCGAGATGATTGCGTGATAGCTGTCCAAGTGAAAGAGAGAGACCCGTGGTATGCTGATTTTGTGAACTTCATTGTTAGCGGGTATTTCCCCCACGAGCTGGATTACAACGGAAAGAAGAGGTTCTTCAGAGACATCAAGGATTTTTTTTGGGAAGAACCTTACCTCTTCAAGAGAGGCAAGGATGGCCTCTTTAGGAGATGTGTACCCGAAGAGGAAGTCCGGAGTGTGATTCATCATTGTCACTCTTCGGACTATGCTGGTCATTTTGGAGCATCGAAGACCTCGGCTAAAATTCTTCAAGCCGGGTTTTATTGGCCATCAATGTTCAAGGACGTTCATCAATACGTCTCCTCTTGCGATGCTTGCCAGAGAACGGGGAACATCTCCCGCCGCCACGAGATGCCTCAGCACTATATCTTGGAAGTCGAGCCCTTTGATGTTTGGGGCATAGACTTCATGAGACCATTCCCATCTTCCTATGGGAATCAGTACATCCTCGTGGCGGTCGATTATGTCACCAAGTGGGTAGAAGCTATGGCGAGTCCCACTAATGACTCGAAAGTGGTGACGAAGATGTTCAAGAGGGTGATTTTTCCGAGATTCGGGACGCCAAGGGTTGTGATTAGCGATGGAGGATCTCACTTCATCAACCGCACCATAGAAGCGCATTTGAAGAAGTATGGTGTGAGACATAAGGTGGCTACCCCATATCACCCTCAGACGAGCGGACAAGTTGAAGTCTCGAATAGGGAGATCAAGGCGATACTTGAGAAGACGGTGTCAAGGTCAAGGAAAGATTGGGCATCCAAGCTTGATGACGCCCTATGGGCGTATAGGACAGCCTTCAAGACACCCATCGATATGTCTCCCTTCCAACTTGTATATGGGAAAGCTTGTCACTTGCCGGTTGAGCTTGAGTACAAGGCATACTGGGCAATTAAGAAGCTTAATTACGATTGGAAATCCG
>NW_010965345.1:188473-189371 GCF_000463585.1 Tarenaya hassleriana | reverse complement strand
AGCAAACAAGACGACGCACAATGTGGAATCATTCACAAGTGGAATGCAGGGAGGCATCTTTCATCCTTGGACAAAGGTCATACACTCACTTTTCCCTTCTATTTCACTTACCTCTAAATTTCCTATTCCACATATCCGCCCCTTCGGATTCGAGCGACATCGCGGACGGTGTCTCGTTCAAGTCTGGGGGGGGTGCGCATCTAACATCGCTTCAAGTCCCTTTTAGAGTGCATTCACACATTCACCTGCATATAAAAAAAATGATTTCTCACGTTAGATGCATTCCACACTTGCATTTCTTGCACTTGTACATATAGACACCACCTAGCCCTTGCATTACATTTGTGTTTTGCATTGCATTTGTTACATACAGGTCTAGAACATGTAGGAGCATATGCATTGCATAAACCGTTTTGAGCTGAGATTGGTCGATGATGAGATGATGGTGATAGCTGCTTAGAGATTGCTTAGCGATTTGGACTTAGACCTCTAGGTGTTCGAGTAGATTGTCGATGATAGGTGAATAGCGAACCCTCTCTTTGATGCTTGTGATTCTAGGTTGTGGGGTATATTGTTGTCTTTAGGTATGCCAAAGAGTAGGACCGACCGAACCTAGGTTAAATATCTCCCTAAAACCGTTCCCGAAACTTCCCCCATAGGACAGATAGTCTCTTGGAAAGAATGTTGTAGGAATAAGCGAAGGAAGTATACAAATCCCTACACTCCGCTGTCACTATATCGTTAATGAAAATCATTCGATGACATGAGTGCGTCGATATTCGACGGTTCGGGTCTAAGTTGTGGGACAAGTGTTGTCATGATCATTAGAGAAACGCAAAAGCGGAGACACTTGTCAACTTCAACGTCCTAGGAACTCGGGATAGTACTTCTCTTAGCA
>NW_010965345.1:182972-188361 GCF_000463585.1 Tarenaya hassleriana | reverse complement strand
CATACTTAGGAAAGTTTAGCTGACAAGAGAGGATAGCTAGAGTAGCCTATATTCGATTCTACTCCCATAAGTTGAGCAGTGGACATGCAGCTAGATCTTGAAACTCATCAAAGACCGATTTCTAACTCACCGTCCTTCTCAGACTTCGTGTTTCATTGATTTTATTTGCTCGAGGACGAGCAAAGATTTAAGTCTGGGGGGATTTGATGGCTTGGATTTTATCTGGATTTTATACGAGTATGCCATTGGTTTCTAAACGGTTTCCACACACTCTTAGGCATTTTTAGAGCCATCCTAGGGTCTTGGGACCATTTCTTAACTTTGGTAGGACCTCGAGAGCACAACGCAGAAATTCGGCGGGAAATGGACAAAACAGGCTCGTGGTCCGCCCCTGACCGGATGTACTCCGGCGGACCAATCGTGCACAGTTAATTCAACCGAGAAGAGGACAGAAGACGAGAAGAGGAGTGAAGAATTTGGTTGGTCCGGAGCTGACAAAATCTGGTCAGCCCCGGACCAGCATGCGATCCTTCCACTGGTCCGCCGAACCTACCGAAGATGAGCTGACCAAGCAAAAATGAAGCCTGGTCCGGAACTGACCAGAGTTGGTCAGCCGGACCAGAACCATTCTGCGCCGCGATCTCCTTCTTCATTTTACGCCCGGTCCGCCGGACCAAACCTTGGTCCGGCTGACCGTTTGACCTGGAAACAGATTAAGTCCGATTTTTCGGACTTTTTGGAGAGAGCTCGATTTGGGAAAAGCAAAGGAGGCGATTTTCTCTCCTCCAAAAGACCTAGGGTCGAATTCTTGAGGGAGGAACAGAGAGATTTGCATTGGATTGAAGATTGAAGACATTATTGAGCATCTCTTACCCTTTCCCTTTCTCTCTCTATGTTTCCCCTAGCTATTTTGGTGTTCTTGAACATGATGTGTGAGTAATTTCTTGTTGTGGGATGAGGTATTAGCCCTCATGTAAGGATGCTTGTATTCACCTTGGACCCTAGATTATGCTTTGTTTATGCTTTCAAATCCTTGCTTTGAATGAAATTTGTGTTCTTCAAGTTTATCTCTCTTGAATGAATGTTTAGGGAAACCTAGGATTTGTTAAATTGAGTGATGCAATTGCTTGGGTTTTGATTGCTAGAGGTTGATTGAATGGTGTTTAATGTTACCCATTGGATGAGAATTTTGTGGGTAGATTTTAGGATTGTGAATTACATAGAGACATGGGTTCTTGGTCTCTAGATGCATTCAATCAATTGGGTTGAAATTGAATCCGAAGAAATTTGATTCAGTTTAATCTAGGATTATGATAAGGGAATTTAATGCATTCGGTATTTTACTCTAGACCATGAAAATGGCTAGAGTGGTCTCTTGGATAGCGGGTTTTCGGTTTGAGAGAACCGAACCCGACCTTAGTCTTCGAATCCCTCACCTTAGAACGAGCATGATCTAGGTCCATAATCCTTTACGGCATTCTTGCATGATCGGTGAAACCCGATTCCCATAACCTTTCCCATTGATTATCTCCTCTTGAATTGTGATTGTCTTTGATTTTACTTTCTTTCTTTTAATTTTCTGCAACTTACGAAAACCAACAAAAACAATTCTCCGATTTTATTTTCTCCATTTTCCTAGTTTTAGTCGATTCCTAGCTTAACCGCTTAAGTCCTTGTGTTCGACCCCGGTACTACGACATCCGTATACTTGCGGATTAGTTGTGTGTCGGGTATAAATTTAAAGCTCGTCACGCAAGTGATCAATACTCCCTAAGCAATGCAACTAATTCAGCTAGTTCCACATTAGTCAAGGCAGCATTTACAATGATCGGGTAAGTAGAGTTAATCGGGTAAGTAGAGTTAGGTCCGAGAAATTTATACCTAAGCCCTTGTGGTAAGGGCTTCAATTCCACCTTAGGCGCGCTCTCTGGATCCCAATCTTTCTTCCCGCTCGTCTCCACATCGGGCTGCTTGACTTGAATGGAGGAGACCGCAGCTTGATGACTTGGCGAAGTTGATGGCTCCTCTCCGTTTTCCTCGTCCCTTAGCCAAGGGAATTCGCGGGCAGAACAAGATGAGGGCTCAATGGCCCTGTATTTCTAGCCCTCTAGCTCAATCGATGAGCTGTCATCTAAAGTCCGAACAATGCTTCGGACTTCCTCCCAATCGCAGTACATGCTGTCTTGTACCGCGTTCAATGCCATCTCGAGGGGGTCTGACTCTCTAAATTCACCCCTCACTTCGTCGACCAATGTGTCGATCAGGTCTAGGTAGAAGGAAGACTCTACCAAATGTGGTTGCTTGAGATTCTGATCAAGTCTGAATTCAACCGTCTCATCCCCGATCTTCATCGTGAGTCTCCCTTCTCTGACATGCACTACAGCATCAGCCGTGTTCAGAAACGGCCTACCAAGTATGATGGGGATTTTAGAATCCTCCGGCATGTCCAGAACTACAAAGTCGACGGGGACATAGAATTCCCCTACCTTCAGAGGCACATCTTCCAAGATCCCAGCGGGATACTTCACTGATCGGTCGGCCAATTGCAGTGCCATCCTTGTCGGTTTCAGCTCACCGACATTAAGCTTCTTGAATATGGAGAGAGGCAGCAAGCTGATACTTGCGCCCAAATCGCAAAGCGCCCTCTCAATCTCCACATTTCCCAATCTACACGGGATGGAGAAGCTACCGGGATCAGCCATCTTCTGCGGTAGCTCCGTCTGCAATATGGTTGCACTCACTTCTGTGCTAAGTGCCACTGTCTCCTTCTCAACCGTCCTCTTCTTCGTAAGAATATCCTTCAGAAATTTGGTGTAGGACGGGATTTGAAGTACTACCTCCTGAAACGACATGGTCACTTCTAGTTTCTTCAACATCTCTGTAAATTTGGCGAATTGGCTTCCTCGTCTTCATTAAACTTCCTCGCCCGAGATGGAAATGGTAGAGGGGTTGCCTGTGGAGGAGGCGGAATATACCTCGCCTCTTCCCCCTCTACAACATGGCCCTTGCATTTATCTAAGGCGGCCCTCTGTGGTTCATGTGAACCTTCTCCCTCTTCTCTGGTAACTGGGGAGGTCTCCGGAAGCTGTCTTCCGCTTCTCAGGCCTATGGCATTGATATGCTCCCTCGGGTTAGGATCAGCCTTACCCGAAATTGGCCTTGAGGTCTCGCAGTTTGGGAAGCTCATCTTGATATGTGAATCCAACCCATCCAATCTCTGCTCGAAACTCTCTTGCTTCCCTTTGAATCCTTGCATCTCTTGTCCCAAGCTGGAAAACGAGTTTTTTTGATCGTGCATTAGCTGGGCTAACATCGACTTTAACTCTGACTTCTCTTCCTTAGCCTGAGGCGGAGGGGCTCTGTATCCTTGATTTCTCTGATTGTAGTCTTGGCCCTGATTCTGATACCCCTGATTCTGGCTCTGGTAGCCCTGATTCTGGTATCTAGCCTTGAATCCTGGGGGTCCCTGAGGTTTCGCTCCGCTTTGATGCTGAGGGTTCAACGCTCCTTGCGGGTTGCCATAAGAAAAGCCAGGGTGATTCCGATTACCCGGATTGTAGAAGTTCGACTGATTGTTGTATTGATTTCTTCCCACATAGTCAACTTCTTCCATGGCTTCTTCTGCTTGTTCCACCATGTACATGCCCGGTTTACCCTTCTGTGGGTTTGATGAACCGGACCTAGCAAGCTGCAGCTTGATGGCAGAAAGCTCCGAAAGAACGACTTGTAAAGCCGAAGACTCGCTGGCATCCCCTTTAACATCAGCCTTAGGCAAAGATCGTCTACTGCCCATTTCCCCTGAAATGCTTCTCCCTTTAGCCATTTTAGCAATCTGTGCTTCTAGTGCCTCGAAAGAGAGATCATACACGCTGCCTCCACATGCTGCATCAACCCATCCTCTCGTGTCGTCCCTAAGGCCATGTATGAAAGTGGAGAGAAGATATTTGTTGTCCATACCGTGGTGCGGACACATTCTCTGATACTCCTTGAATCTCTCCCAAGCATCATACAAGGTCTCATCATCATCTTGAGCGAAGGAGTTAATCTTGTTCAGCGCCAACTCTGTCTTCGTGGGAGAGTAATATTTCATCATAAACTTCTCCTCCATCTCATCCCATGTAGAAATGGAATTTGGCTCTAAGGTGTAGAGCCAATCCCGTGCCTTATCCATCAAAGAGAAGGGAAATCGGAGTGTTTTCAGCCTTCTGACTCGGACCTAGTCAGTATTTGACTCGGACCGAGTCAGTTCCATGCTGGTCGAAGCCCAGAAAGTGTTTTGGGCTTGGCTGATGTTTTGACTCGGACCGAGTCAATACTAAATGGGTCGAGTCAAGAGTTGACAATGGGCTTGGGCTGATTCGTTCTGACTCGACCGAGTCAGAGTTTTGACTCGGACCGAGTCAATACTCGGAAAAAGTCTCTTTTCACAAGGATTAGGGTTTCTAACTTATAAGGAGGTGTTGGACGCCGTCCTAAGTAGATGATTGACTTACAGAACCCTAAGACAGATCTAGAACACAAGAAAATCGTTTCTTTTGAGGTTCTAGTTCCCGGGATTCGATCCCAAGTCTTGGAAACCCTATTCACTTCACAGATCCTAGCAGATCAGTTCCAAAAGCGTTTGGAATCCTTCCCGTCGGTGTGGATACGTGTAGAGGAGCTGTACTTTCAGCTCTTGGTGATTAAAACAGGCCCTGGATCGATTGCTACTTTCAGATCTTCAGGAAAGAGGTAAGTATTCGATTCCTACGGTGATATACACGACTAAACGGGGTTTTACGGATGATTTTGGTTACGTGTGACGTTTGACTAGGTTTAGATTATTCTTCCGCTGCATGAAACCTAGTAAACCAAACCCTAGATCGATATGATCGCATGCTAGGAATCCGTAGCCCGAAAATCCCAACATGGACAAGTACGTGTGCTAAATTATCCCGATTAGGAATCCGAATTGGATTGAGATTCCTAATCGGAATAGGAATCCTAATGGGATTAGGAATCCTATTATGTATAGGAATCCTAATGAGATTAGAATTCTATTACATCTAGGAAACCTAATGAGATTAGAATTCTAATAGGTTTAGGAAACCTAATTAGATTAGGATTCCTAGTAATCTATTCCTTGTCAAATTAGGATTTTTTGGAAAGTCTATATAAGGAGAATGTCTTCTAGGGTTTTAGGTGAAGAAAAAAAAGAAGAAGAAAAAAGAAGAAAAATAAAACCCTAAGCCTCCAAAAACCTTGCACACAAGAGAGATCGAGATCTCTAGTCCTAACAGACAAGTTCCAAGGTGTTGGAATCCATCCCGACGTGTCGATACGTGTAGAGGGCGAGGTATTCTTCATGCCTAGAGTGATCGGACGAACAGATCAATTGATACAAGCCCCG
>NW_010965345.1:172398-182916 GCF_000463585.1 Tarenaya hassleriana | reverse complement strand
ATTTTTGTTTTACATCCGCTGCGCAAACCCTAGAATCGATCTCTTAGGAATTAGATTCGCTCATGAGATCCCAGGAAACCCAACAACTTGTTGTCCATACCGTGGTGCGGACACATTCTCTGATACTCCTTGAACCTCTCCCAAACATCATACAAGGTCTCATCGTCATTCCTAGAATCGATCTCTTAGGAATTAGATTCGCTCATGAGATCCCAGGAAACCCAACAACTTGTTGTCCATACCGTGGTGCGGACACATTCTCTGATACTCCTTGAACCTCTCCCAAACATCATACAAGGTCTCATCGTCATTTTGGGCGAATGTGTTAATCTTGTTCAGCGCCAACTGTGTCTTCATGGGAGAGTAATATTTCATCATAAACTTCTCCTCCATCTCATTCCATGTAGAAATGGAATTTGGCTCCAAGGTATAGAGCCAATCCCGCGCCTTGTCCATCAAAGAAAAGGGAAACGCCTCGATCATCGCATCTTCCATTGTTACCCCTGGCGGCTTCTTGATGGTTCGACACAACATCTTAAACTGCGTAAGATGAGAATTCGGATCTTCATTATACCTCCCTCTGAAGCTCATCTGATTCAGCATCTGGATGAACTGTGGTTGAAGCTCAAAATGGTCTAAGGGTGGTCGATTGATGCACGAAAGCAACTGAGTATGCTTGGGCGTGGTGTACATCCCAAGAGTCTGCGGATTAGCTCGGACGTGCTCTCTTGGCTGTGCTTCACCCCTTGATGCCTCTTCTGCCATTCTGTCCTCTCTTCGTTTTCTGCGGATTTCCCTTTCTGTTCTGTCTATGTCCGGGTCAAAGGCAAGCTCAAAATCTGGGTCGAGTTATCTTCGAGTGGGACGTCTGCTCATACACTAAGAGAACCTGCAAAAATAAAAGTCCAGAAAAAGGCAGAGAAGGTGAATCGAAGTGAATAAAAAGGCAGAGAGTAGGGAGAGACACCCGATAAAGTCCAGAACGATCCCGGAAAAGTCCAGGAAAATCGGAAAAAATCCAGAAAAATCCAGAAAAATTCAGAAAAGTCCAGAAAATGTCCAGAATAACTCTGAAAAAGTCCAGAGAATTCTGAAAATATCCAGAGAGGTCCTGAAAAATCCAGAACAAGTCCAGAAAAGTCCAGGGAAATACAAACAGCAAAAATAATAAACAGAAAGATCAAGAAATAAAAGAAATAAGGAAAAATTGACTCAAGAGAAAAATAAAAATCACACAAACACACAAAGAAAAAGGAAGTGAACAAACACACAAAAAATCAAACCGAAAAAATCAAAGACTCCGGAAAGACTAACCTAGAGTAAATCTATCCTAGCTATGGAAACCATTAAAAGTCCCCGGCAACGGCGCCAAAAACTTGATCATTTGCGTGACGAGTCTTAAATTTGTAACCCGAAACACAACTAATCCGCAAGTATACAGATGTCGTAGTACCGGGATCGAACACAAAGACTTAAGCGGTTAAGCTAGGAATCGACTAAAACTAGGAAAATGGTAAATATAAAGTTGGAGAATTGTTTTTGGTGGTTTTCAAAGTTGCAGAAGATTAAATGAGAGAAATAAAATCAAAGCAAGCAATAATTCAAGAGGAGATAATCGATGGGAAAGGTTATGGGAATCGGGTTTCACCGATCATGCAAGGATGCCGTAAAGGATTATGGACCTAGATCATGCTCGTTCTAAGGTGAGGGATTCGAATACTAAGGTCGGGTAAAGTTCTCTCAAACCGAAAACCCGCTATCCAAGAGAGCACTCTAGCCATTTTCATGGTCTAGAGTAAAATCCCGAATGCATTAAATTTCCTTGTCATAATCCTAGATTAAACCGAATCAAATTTTTTCGGATTCAATTCCAACCCAATTGATTGAATGCATCAAGAGACCAAGAACCCATGTCTCCATGTAATTCACAATCCTAAAATCTACCCACAAAATTCTCATCCAATGGGTAACATTAAACACCATTCAATCAACCTCTAGCAATCAAAACCCAAACAGTTGCATCACTCAATTTAACAAATCCTATGTTTCCCTAAACATTCATTCAAGAGAGATAAACTTGAAGAACACAAATTTCATTCAAAGCAAGGATTTGAAAGCATAAACAAAGCATAATCTTGGGTCCAAGGTGAATACAAGCATCCTTACATGAGGGCTAATCCCTCATCCCACAACAAGAAACTACTCACACATCTTGTTCATAACACAAAATCAACAAGATGAAGCATAGAGAGAGAAAGAGAAAGAGATGCTCAATGATGTCTTCAATCTTCAATCCAAGGCAAATCTCCCTGTTCCTCCCTCAAGAATTCGGCCCTAGGTCATTTGGAGGAGAGAAAATCGCCTCCTTTGCTTTCCCAAATCGAGCCCTCTTCCAAAAGTCCGAAAAATCGGACTTAATGTGTTTCAGGTCACGCGGTCAGCCGGACCAAGACTTGGTCCGGCGGACCGGACGTAAATGAAGAAGGCGGACCGCGAAGAAAAACAGCTCCTGGTCCGGCTGTCCAAGTCTGGTCAGCTCTGGACCAGGCTTCTTTCGCTTGGTCAGCTCGTCATCGGGGCGGTTCGGCGGATCGACTGAGTTCGGAGTGCCTCCTGGTCCGGCTGACCAAGGTTGGTCAGCTCTGGACCAGGCCTTCGTTTTGGCTTGGTCAGCCAGCCTTGCTCGGAGGAACGGAGTGCACGGGCGGACTGGGGACTCTTCCTGTGGTCCGGGGCTGACCAGATTTGGTCAGCTCCGGACCGGACGAGTTCTTCATTTTCTTGTCTTTTCTCTTCTTCCGGATCCAGTCCGTCCGTTCCAACATATCAGTCCGTCCGTTCCAGACCTAAAATCTGGAAGATTATCCTTCTGTTTTCTCTGTTTCGTCCCGAAAGCCCTCGAGTACCTGCAATGATCAAAACCTAGTCCCAGAGACCTAAATATGGCTCTAACATGCCTAGTATGTGTGGAAACCGTCTAGAAACCAAAGGCATACTCGTATAAAATCCAGATAAAATCCGAGCCATCACACTCTTCCCAATTAAGTACCAGGTTTGTTCGTACGCATCGATCCAAAACTTTTTGGAGATTTGCCAAACACAATTCGAAAGAGGGCCCATGAACAGAGAAATCATCCATGAATACTTCCATTACGTCTTCAATGATGTCGGTACTGCCAGCTAGTCCTTCATCAATCAATGACAACATAGATGCATATACAAGCTATACTCCCATAAAGAAAAATAACCCTATAATAATTTTCTATATGGGACTAAGATCCATATTTCACATAAGAATGAGTTGTTACACTCATCCTCATGCTATTTAGGGAGACATCTAATGTCATTCACATCCAATCTGACTCTTAGATCCTTTACGAGACTATGATATCAAATATCATTGCATACTCGTCTTATCTCTACCGTTAAGTCTCAAGTCAAACTTGACAACTTAACCTAAGTGATAATACGCAATATACATGGATTTTTACATGATTCGTCTGATATATTTACTCGGTTTTATGTCACCTGAGATGCTTAAATGCGTGTTTAGCTTTGATCCTTGCTCGGTTCATATATGATTGCAGGTACAAGCAATATGAGCGAAAGAAAGGGAGAAAATCTCGAAAAGGACGAGTTTCCATGGTACACCCGATCGTGTCTACTCATGTCACACAATCGGGTCACATCATGAACAAAGAAAAGATCAAATCAAGAGTCCACCCGATCGTGTCCCACCAAGCCACACAATCGGGTCAGTTCGCCAAGACGAAAGATGCAACAAATGTTTACCCGATCGTGTCACCCTACACTCACACGATCGAGTCATGTCGCGAAAACCAGACTTCGATATTCAGAATCTCACACGATCGTGTCTCAGTACCTCACACGATTGTGTCACTTACGGGATTTTTCGGGAATATTTCAAAATCTGGCGAGAAAAGAAAGACTTAACTAGGCCAAGCCCCCAAGGAGGGATTCATTTAGACTTTTACCGAAGAGAGACCTAGAGCACACCAGAAAAGGGGGAGATTATCAGAAAGCAAGAGATCGGAGTAGAAGACGGAGATCACGAATCCGAGAAATCGACTAAGAGTTTCTTCCTTATTATATTTTACGATGTTTTGTTGTATTGATATGAACCCTATCAATACAACAAAACATCGTAAAATATAATAGCTGTAGGCTAGGGATTTGCTATGTAGGGATCTTTGGTTTTTAATTCCAGACTTTTTGGATTTATCTATTCTATTCAGTTTTTGAATTGTTCTTAATGCGTTTGATCTTGTTGGCCGCTTGATTAAATGATCTTAGGGTTTTAATTCACATAGACATATGAGATTATAACCTGGAAATAATTCAATAAATAGAGCAGGTATCACATCGGGAGATGGGTATTTGCCTAGGAATCATGATAGCATTCGTTCATGCATCCAGAGTTTTAGACTATCGAATCGGGAGATTGGTAGGATTAAACTTGGATAGTGAGATTAGATTTGGAAGAGCTGATCTCTATTTTAGAGCTTGAATTCCCTGAATTAGATAGATAAACCACTATGTTTGTATCTTTTGAAAGATCCTTGCATGTAAAGCAATCTCGAAGCCTGCATTGTTCATCATTCATAGTTTACAGTCGTTTTATTATTTGCTTCACCATATTCTCACTTTCACCCTATTCTCTTTCACATTCAGACTTAGATTTGGGCTCAATTCTTTTGTCTATTTTGTCCCTGTGTTCGACCCTATCTACTACAACTGACTCGTACACTTGCGATATTTGTTAGATCTAGGATTTTATTACTTGACCAAATTTATACACCTAGATTTGCGACATCAAGTTTTTGGTGCCTTTGCCGGGGACAATTTAGACAGTAGGATTAGATTCTATCTAATCTGGATCTTTTTGTTTGTCTTTTTCTTAAGTGATTTCTCACGTTTTCTTCGTTTGTTTGTTGTCTTTCGTTTGTACGCAGGGTTTCCTCGTGCATGACCAGAAGTGCTGGGACATCACACCTAGTACCTTTTGATCCTGAACTCGAAAGAACCATTACACGCATCCGTCGACAACAGAGACAAATGGAGAACAACCGAGATTTCGCTCTTCCCGATGGTAGTGAGGGCAATGCTGACTCGACTTTTGCCCAATACAACACACCAAATCATACTGAACTCATGGATGGCATATGCTTACCAGCCATCGATATGACCAATTTCGAGCTGAATCCGTCTATCATTCAGATGCTGAGTAATAACGCTTTCCGGGGTAGGCTGAACGAGGATCCCAATGCACATCTAACATGTTTCAAGATGATGTGTCGCTCGATTAAGAGAAACGCCAGGATGACGGAGGATGCTCTTCGCCTGCTTGCTTTCCCTGGACTCTCATGGATGCTGCTTTGGAATGGCTATATGATTTAGCACCTCACTCCATCCATACTTGGGATCAGCTGGAGGTTCAGTTCATGTCAAAATTGTTCCCAGCCCACCGCACTCAAGCAGCTCTCTCAGGTATACACTCATTTAAGCAGGATCAAAGGGAGAGTCTACATGATGCTTGGAGAAGATACAAGGGATATCAGAAGTCATGTCCTCATCATGGGCTCGACAAGAATTATCTGATCAACACCTTTCTCCGAGGGCTCAGAAACGATACCAAGACTCTGATCCGAGCCTCCTGCGGTGGCATCATCCAGAACAAATCATTCACGGAGCTGGAACAACACTTCGAGATGATGGCTCAAGAAGAATACACTCCGAGTGAATACTCTCGCGATACACCAAGGAGAGAAGGCGATCCTAGTCTGAGTTCTCGATCATTGGCAGCGCTTAATGCTAAATTCGGAAGTGCCAACCTGATTTCTACTACAGATGTCCTTACACACCCACAAGACGATCTCGGCATGTATGCAGTCGAAGAGAGAACTGAGGATCTAAACTACGTGAACAACAACACCTACACGAACTCATACAACCCAAGTTGGAGGAATCATCCCAACCTCTCTTACAAGTCAAACAACGTCGAGAACCCCACGCCAAATAACCCGAGGACATCTCACAACCCGAATCAGAGGATTCCTCCCTGCTGGTGCTCTATGATGTACTGTTTGCGAGCTTTACTTGGATACATTTGATGTATTGACGCTTTCTATGATTTTATGGATGAGTGTTTGATTCATTACGTATTGTGCATGATTTAATATGTTATGAAATCCATGTATTGTTATGAACAATACTAAACTCCCTAGTCGTATGTCATTGTGGGAATAATGATGTAATAAGACTAGTATGATGTGTGATTGATGATCATAGAGATGATTATAGGTATTAGATATGATCACAATCATAGGTATTCGTTGGAGAATAGAATACCGGATTGACCCACATGAGATTGTCACATGGACTAGCGTCATGACTTGAATCTCATATGACGGTTCCATGATTGGATCCTAAGACCTGAGATATCTACGGAATCCGACATGAGGAGTTGTGTGCTTTGAATACGTCAAACGTTCTGCGTGACAGTAGAACTATAAAGGCGTATATCAGGTACGACACGAATCATGTACTGGATTGTAGATAGTCAAGACGAGATTTACACCTCTTGTAAAAGAGAGAGATATCGTTGGGCCCCTCGTGTGAGCGAGACTGTAGAAATGTGTGGCCGCACTATAGACGAATGTCGTCTATTTCAAACAGTCGAACTCAGTGAACGAGAAAGCAGTCGAATCAGATAAGGTGGCTCGTCCATGCCTTATGTTCGACATATGATATCGCGATGCAAAAGGATCATCAGCCGGAATCATCTCTGGCGTTCGTAAGATCACGAACAAACTCTATTCGAGATAGGTAGTCATAGTGTCTTGCTAGAGACCGCCTATGACTTGTATATCCGAAATAGAGATTTCGGGTTACACTGCTATATCGAATGAGCCTACATGGTCACTCACGAAGGGAAGGACAAAACGCACGAGAAAACGACGGAAAAACAGAGACGGAAGGGGCTGGAACGGACAGACCGAAAGGGCCATACCCGACGGTTCGCCAGGTCCAGACCCGACGGTCCAGAACGGACTGTCCGTTCCAGAAGGTCTGGAACAGACGGTCCACTAAGGCAGACCGTCTGTTCTAGCTTGCTGGAACAGACGGTCCACGTACTTTTTTGGACCGTCCGTTCCGGACTTCGGGTTTTTCCAAAATTAAATCGAAATTAGGGTAAAATCACTTCATGAGAAGGAGATTAAAACTCTAATTAGGAGTGAGACTTTTTGAGCTGTCTTTGGCAGAACTTTGAGAGTTTTTGGGTGAGATCCGAATAGCAGATTCGGGCCTAGCAGACAAGTTCCAATCATTGGAATCTATCCCGAGGTGTGGATACGTGTAGAGGACGAGGTAATCTTCCTCCCTTTCGTGATCGGACGAATTCTTCAGTTGATACAGGCCCCGGATCGATTGAGGTAAGCGTTCTAACATTTCTACATAAGCATGCATGAATGGTTCTAGGGTTTCTTCAAAATTTTTGTTTTATATCCGCTTCGCAAACCCTAGAATCGATCTCTTAGGAATAGGATTCGATCATGAGATCCCAGGAAATCCATCAGTGCTATCAGAGCCCGGTTGATCTGTATATTTTTTTGTAGAACCCAATCACGCACGTTTTAGGATTTGAATCGTTTGAATCCATGTTTGCTTTGATTTCTATGCATGTTTGATGATTGAATCTATGGTAGATTGCATGTTTCATGTTGCATAGAGTGCAGGAGTTCGAATTTTGAGTGTACAGATGAATTCAGATCAATTTTGGGTCTGAACGGGGCCGAGAACGCGAAAAAACGTGATCTGATCACGTGACCTAACCCTAGACCGTCCGTTCTGGGTTTGCCAGACCGGACGGTCCAGGGGTGACGGACGGAGGTTAGACCGAAAGTTCTGGACCGTCCGTTCTGAGGCAGTGGACCGTCGAAGGGTCTGGCCCGTCCGTTCTGAGATTAGTGGACCGTCCGTTCCAGAGTGTCTGGACCGTCCGGTCTGCAGAAACTCGTGGTCCGTCCGTTCTCCTAGGTAGACCGTCCGTTCTACATCCAGAACGGACGGTCTGAGTCCCAGACTCCGAGATTTTTCCGTTTTCTAATCCGATTAAGCAATCTTGCTTAATCTGATTGACTGTGACTCAAATAGACATGATTTATTCTTATGGATGGTCCATAGTGAATGAATGCATGTAACTTAATCAAGATATTGGATATGCTTGATTGAGTGGGAGCTTCGGGATTGAGATTACATAATCGAATGGATGGTCTATTCGGATTATGTACAATCATTGCACTAGAAACCGGTTAGATCTAGGAGCTCTATGAGTAAAGCACTTGTCAAGGCCTCGATCGTACGTGTCATGTGGCATGCCAAAGCTGGGTGTGCCGTGCTATCTTGATGAGACAAGATGGAGAAATGATGGTTCTCATAGCTTGAAAGTAGATGCTTGATCTGAGTGTGGTTTCGAAAATCCCTTTTCTATGTAATGCTAAGTGTGTACCTCCCATTACTAGAGCGCCTATCAAGGCATCGATCGTCCGTAACATGGGTCATGCCAAAGCTGAGCGTGTCGGATTATCTTTGTGAGGCAGGGTGGGAAATCGTGGTTCCCACAGCTTGAATATGGTTTACCTTAGGTTAAGTTGTCGAGTCTGACTTGAGACTTAATGGTACAGATGAGACGAGTATGCGATGATATTTGATATCATAATCTCATAAAAGAATCTAAGAGTCACATTGGATGTGATTGACATCAGATGTCTACCTAAATAGCATAAGGCTGAGTGTAACAATTCATTCTTATGTGAAATACGAATCTTAGTCCCATATAGAAAATTATTGTAGGGTTAGTTTTCTTTATGGGAATATAGCTTGTGTTTGCATCTATGTTGTCATTGGTTGATGATGGACTAGCTGGTAGTAGATCATTGATATGTTGGCATTGATTGATGATGGACTAGTTGGTAGTGGATCATTAATAGAATCTGCATTTTGTTTTTGTTCGTTCTGTTTGTCTTTTTCTGTAGGACATGGCGTCAACCGGTAGCGTACCGAGTTTGACGATGCGATCTATCCTTGAGAAGGATAAGCTGACCAAGATGAATTTCTTAGACTGGTATCTGATGCGCACGCACCGAGTCTTATATTTAATACCCGATTCGTAGAACTATCCGCAAGTATACGGTAGTTGTAGTACCGGGGTCGAACATGAGGACTAGGATGTATTAGTCTATCTCTAAGCTAGATTAGGTGGTCGAGTAAAAATGTGGTTTGTGGTGAGCGTCAGAATACAAGAAAACAAGTAAAATTAACGGTTTGTAAAACGATGGTTTGAGGCGTTGTAGGTTCGGGATCCCTCATGAGTCGCATGGACGGTTAGTGATGCTACAATGTCTTAGGGTTTATCTCCAATTGGGGGTTTCAAGCACTTCTTCATGAGTTTGTCTCTCCCAGCTTAAACTCACTACCTAGAGAATCGATTTACCCATCTCCCAATGATCTAAATGATCTCTAGATGCATTAATGTACCCTATCATGAACCCTAAGCAAGCTAAGCCATTTCCCAATATGAATAACTCACTCATTTGACATTTGGTTCCAAACATCATTCCCACCCTATGATCAATGTGTTCTATGGTCATATCAATTAGGGTTTCGCCCAAATCAATAGCATTACGCACAAAACATCAAACCAATAGAAGAAAACTCAAAGATATCATAGATTAAGCTTAGGTGACCATACAAAAGTGGGGATGCCTCACCCACAACAAAGTCACTATTCCATAACTAGGGTTTCAAAACAGAAAGCAAAATGAAGAAACATGGAAAAGGAGAAGAAATGCTCAAGATGGTCTTCAATGGTGGTCTTTTTCTTCTCCTAGCCTCCTTGATCTCCAAAATCCCCCTTTCCTCTTCTTCAAAGTGGTTTTTCTCTCAAAGTGTATAGCCCCCCTTTCTCTCTCCTCAAACTCCCCTTTTTATGAAAGTCTAGAATTAGGTTTTCTCCTCAAAACACGGGTTTTTCCTTTTTGGGCCGATTTTGATTTCAGGCGGTCGCTCATTTTTCGGACGGGTCGCTCATTTTCCTCTGCACACGCGAAAAGCAAGCAACCGCTCATAAAATGAGCGACCGCTCACAAAACGAGCGACTGGACGGGTCGCTCATTTTCTCTGAGATTCCCGAGCCTTCTCGAATTCTTGTTCTTCCGTGCCCGCTTCGTGAGGATTCATCGTGGAGTCCTAATAAAAAACAAGCAAAGCAACCTACCCATGGCCATCTAACATCCTATAATGTCTAGAATGAGAGAAGAATTATGATGCATGACGTTATAAAACCGGTGAAAAACCTGTGTGATCAAATCCCCCCAGACTTGAGGTTTGCTCGTCCTCGAGTAAATGTGCAGTTATAAAACTATCCAAGGGGTGATAAAATACAGTCGGAGAACAAATGGAGGTTTTGAGTGGATTGGTTGTACGGGTTAAAGTTGG
>NW_010965345.1:161218-172016 GCF_000463585.1 Tarenaya hassleriana | reverse complement strand
GGCTTCTAGGACGTTGGAATTTGACGAGTTCACTTTTTTTTTTCTTTTTGTGTTCTTGTCCCACAACTTAGACCCGAGCCTTCATTTTCGACGCACTCATGTCCCCGAATGATTTTCATTAACGAGATGATGACAGAGGAGTGTCGGATTGCATCGTATTCTCTAGGGCTTGTTGATCCTATGAGCTTCCTAACTTAGAGGTCAAAGGGTGGTTTTTAGGGAGATGTTTCGTGCTTGGTTCGTAACCTCTACTCCATCTAGACTTTAGGAGACAAAATCATCCCACGTGACATTCATTCGCTCTAGGATTGGATCAGCTATTTCTACCTCACTCGACAATCCATTCAACTCTTTAAATCAATCTAAACTTAGCTCCTAAAACATTTCCAAGCCAATCCTCACTCTATGTCCCCCCCACATCATCATCCGGCCAAATCTTTGAGAGGAAAAACCTTATGCAAGTGTATTGCATTCCTAGACCTATATGTACATGTGCAACCTATTGATGACGATCCATGCAACTATGTACAAAATGCAAGACTTTTTTTTCCGATGAATATGGAATGCATGATCCTAAGTGCAAATGATGCATGATGTGTAGGGTTCATGGGTACAATGTGCGTTAGTGCATTCCTCCCCCCCAGACTTGAATCAAACACTTGATGCATGATGTGTAGGGTTCATGGGTACAATGTGCGTTAGTGCATTCCTCCCCCCCAGACTTGAATCAAACACTGTCCACGGTGTTGACTCTCGGCTAGTGGAGAGATTCCAAAGGAGAAATAAGGAATGGAATGAAAGGGGTGAGTGTGTTACCTTTTTCGATGGGGTGGAGTTGCATTCCAATTTCTCTTTTGCGGATGTCGTAAGCCCATGAAACCTATGCAATGTGAGAGAACTACAATTCTATATGATGTTAGCTAAAATGAATGCAAAGGAGTGAGAGTTAAGAGAGGGGACCGAGCGGGCCTTTAGCAGGACCCGTGGGATGAGGACTCTTGTCCGGAGTCTGTGTCGAGGTCCGATGAGACCTCAAAACAGATTCCTTTTTCGGTCAGAGGAGGTAGCACAAAATAGGCCATGTCGAATGATCGATACCTACTCTCGACGTCCACGAACCTCCATAGTATGTTCCCGTTTTGTTCTTTGACAAAATTGTTCTCCAAAAGATGCATGTAGTTGATCTTGTCCCCGTGGATGAAATCATGCGCATATGCTCTAAGATCGATGCCCAATCGCTCTGCAATCATGGTTACGATTCCTCCAAAGAAAATTGACTCGGTGGTGGAGGTGATTACCTTGTGCATATGCAGTGCTACCCTTGACGCGACGTCCGCAACCTCTAGACGGTTGTTCATCATGAAGTGGAGAGGTTCCATGAGCATGTTTAGTTCTGTGATGGAGACGGTTTGTGTATCCTCGCGTGCAAATAGGGTGGATGCCATGAATTGCTGGAGGTAGCAGACTGCGGGATGTCGTATCATGAAGGCCTCGAGTTGCCAGGGGGTGAAGGTTGCGGCCGCTATTTGTGTCCAGAAGTTTC
The DNA here is from genome assembly GCF_000463585.1 of Tarenaya hassleriana. Classification (NCBI taxonomy): domain Eukaryota; kingdom Viridiplantae; phylum Streptophyta; class Magnoliopsida; order Brassicales; family Cleomaceae; genus Tarenaya; species Tarenaya hassleriana. The sequence goes on along the minus strand of NW_010965345.1, from coordinate 170,473 downwards.
TAGCCTTGGCGATCGTGATCTTTGGGATTGTCGCCGTGTTGCCCGCTTGAACGCCCAGAATTTGAGTGAATTGCTCCATCTTGAGATAGTATTAGCGCCCTTTTAAACGGAATCCGATGTAGCTGCTGCGAGGGTCGGCGTTCCTTGGGATAAAACATTGGAAGGTGCAAGCAAATTCCGTTGTCAATGAATGGTATGTGCGGTGGTTGGCGCAAAATAGACGTTCCCATCCGGCAAGTTGGAATATTCCCTCGATCCTCTCATAGAGTTGTTTCGGTCGGATGCCATGGTGCACGAATTTTGAAGCCCTGATCCCCCTTTGGTGAATTTGGTGTAGAAGAAGCGTCTCCTCATAGGATCGGGGTTGAAACTGGATCGGTTCCTCGTGTTCTTGCTCGACATCAATACAGATTGCATCCACAAGACTCGAAAAGTGGGCGTTTTGTGGCTTGAAGTCTTGGAACTCGGGTATTGTATCTGAAATGTATTTCCGTATCCTCCTCCAACGTTCGCTGGAATCCATCTGAAACATGCGGAAAACATCATCGAAAAAGTGGTCAGAAAAAGTGAGCGCACTACAAAAAAACAGTTATATAGCGACGGAAAAATCCGTCGCAAATATAAAGGAATTCCGTCGTTCTTGGATCCTCAGACCTGAGATGTCTAAAGTATCTGATATGAGGAGTAACGTGTCTTGACTGCGTCAAACGTCATCTTTAACCGGATGATTATAACGGCGCTGATCAGATACGTTCACGAATCATATGGAGATAGTAGACATGCAATAGGGACTTGTCACCTCCTTAACAGGAGAGATATCGCAGGGCCCTCTCGTGGAAATCGAACTATGAAAATGCGTGGCCACGCTATAGATGAAGTTGCATCTATTTTATTAGTTGATTTGCCAAGACAAGAAAGTTGTTGAACTTGAAGGGTGGCTCAAACCATGCCCTTGTTCAACATATGATATCGTGAGACAAAGGATCAGAACTCGAGCTGTTATTGCCTCGGGTAGATCATCTCTAACTCAATTCAACGTGGGTGGTCATGGCGTCTTGCTAGAGGCTAACCATGACCTGTAGATCGGGAATGGTTCTCGAGGCTGCTGTCACTGCGAATGGGCCTACAGGGTCACACACCATTAGGGATGGACTCATATGTGAAGTATCGGAAAGGAAGACTTGGATTTGGTCGAACAAACGGTTTTCGGAACAAATCAGAGTGTCGGGACAGTTTCAGCCTTCTGACTCGGACCGAGTCAGTATTTGACTCGGACCGAGTCAGTTTCATGCGAGTCAAAGCCCAGAAAATGTTTTGGGCTCCCACGGTGATATACACGATCTGTTGGGTTTTGCAGGTTTGGTTGCGTGTGACGTTTGACTAGGTTTAGATCTTTCTTCCGCTGCATGAAACCTAGTAAACCAAACCCTAAATCGATATGATCGTATGCTAGGAACCCGCAGGGCCCAATATTAATCCCCCTCTGTTGGATTTGGTGTAGAAGGATTGTCTCCTCGTTGGATTGGGGATTAAACGGGATTGGATCCGCATGTTCTTGTTCGGCATCAACACAGATTTCATCCACAAGACTTGAAAAGTGGGCATTTTGTGGCTTGAAGTCTTGTAACTCCGGTATTGTGTTTGAAATGTATTTCCATGCCCTCCTCCAACGGTTGCTGGAATCCATCTGAAACATACGGAAAACATCATTGAAAAAAGTGGTCAGAAGAAGTGAATGGGTCGCCCAAAAAATGGGCGGTCGCTCGGCCCGGTGATTTTTTTGCTCAGAGAAAACGAGCGGGTCACCCATAAAATGGGCGGTCGCTCGGCCCGGTGATTTTTTTGCTCAGAGAAAACGAGCGGGTCGCCCAAAAAATGGGCGGTCGCTCGGCCTGGTGATTTTTTTGCTCAGAGAAAACGAGCGGATCGCCCAAAAAATAGGTGACCGCTCGTTCTCTTCTTTCTCGGCCATTTTTATTTTTTTTTATGCGGGCGACCGCTTGAAAAATGAGCGGGTCGCCCGGTTTGTCTGTTGAATTTTTCCCTTCGCCCGTTTTCGAGTGTTCCGTTGATCAAAAAGTTTCCGCTGCTCGGATTAACAGAAATGACATGCATTCAAGCAATGAAATGTAGTTCAAAACAACCCAAGAGTCTAAAATCTGAGGCATAGTTCAAAACAACTAAGCATGCCATGGTTTAGCAAAATGTGATCCAAAACACCGGTAAAATAAAGCATCAGGGTTAAACTCGTCCTAGGATAAGGTAGATCATGGTGCTGCCTTCTTGCTGCCCTTGCTGGTCTTGCTTTCTCCGGAGGTGGATGATGCATCGGTCTCGCTATCGTGGTGGGAGTCTTCATCTCCGGAGGCATCTTCATCTATCATCTTCTCAACCGTACGGATGATCTCGCGTTGGGCACTCTCAATAGAACAGTTGAGAGTGGCTTCAAGCGTGGCAAAGTGATCTTCCATCGATTCTTCGATGGATGCGAGACGAGGTCCAAAAACCCTCTATGGTGGTGAGGCGAGTATCGAAGCTCTCCAGCTTTTGGATGATAAGGTCTAACCTGGGATCGGGGATAGGTGCTGAGGTCCCTTCACCATCAGGGGTCGAGAGCCTTCCCCTGCGACCTCTTTGGTCTCCGGTACGTGCCGGAGGAGTCTCAAGGAAGTCTAGACGCAGTGTCTCGTGAGTGAATGTCTCTATCTCCTCACATGGCAGACGCAAGTATCGCTTGAGTCCATCGTCACCCAGATAGATCCATTCCTCTCCTATCCTCCGGATGTGACCTCGAGTCTTGAGAGAGTCCATGTCAAGGAGGCAATGCAAATCGATGATGTCTTCTTTGTAGAATGTAATCCCGTGTCTACCCTCCGAGCTATCTTTGTGATGATTCCCCCAACGCAGATTTTAACGTCCTTAGCCTTCGTGTTGGCCATGTTGTACAGATGGATTGCTACCCTTGATGCCAAATCCATGGTCGACCATCCCCCTCGCACACAATCATCGAGTGATGGCTCGTCATGAAATTCTTGAAGCGCCAAATAGAGATAACCCATCTCGAGCTTATGGATCTTACCCAGTTCGTCACGAGCGAATATGGAGTTAGACATGAATTAATGAGCGTATCTGATCGCCGGGTGCTGGATCCAAGAAATCTTGCCTTTAGAACTGGAATATCTTCGGATGGCTATTTTCTGCCAAAATTCTTGGAACACATGGGCGGATATCGTCGGTATGAGCGAGTGTGTTCCTTTGGGGACGCCTAGGATGTCTGCAAACTGGGACATGTTGAGCCACACCCATTTTTTGTTCAGCCGGAATTCCATGTAGGCGTCCTCAATGAAATTGTCCTCGGGGAAGTAGCATGTGTAGGTCGCGAGGAACTCCCGATTGATGCTTCTGAAGGTTGGTTTTGGACTTTTGTACAATCTCTCCCAGCCCAATTTCTCAAAGATGTAGTCGACGTTCGCTTGAATTCCCATCAGTCGAGTAGTACGATCACATACGAACTTGCTTCCCCGTTGTTTGATCGTGTTTAGGTGTCGAGCTTTCGCATAAACCTCGTCGTGCCTATCAATCTTCACGGGTTTCATCGGTCCCTCTATCAGATCGTCGATCGGTGCCTCTAAAATCTCGGTGATTGTTCCGTGTCGCATATCCCTCTTTTGAGAACCTTCTTGCTCTTGAGATGAACTGGCATTTTCACTTGTTCGGGGTCTTTTCGGAGCCATCTGCATAGAATACACGGTAGGGTTTGGGTCGGGACGGAAAGATGGAATTTGCGGGATTTGGACATTCGAGCGGGTCGCTCAAAAAGCAAGCGGTTGCTCGGTATGCGAGCGACCGCTCGAGCGACCGTCTTGCTTCCGTGACGTTCTTCGGCCGGAATCGAAATTTCCGGCCTAATCTCCCTAACCCATTGCAAATTTCGACTAACCCAAGCAGAATGTAGCCCTATTTCGACCAAGCAAGCCCTAAACCTAAGATTTGAAAAGCGAAAGGGAAGTTAGGGCTTACATTGGAGAGGGAAGGTTTTCCCGAGAGAGAGAGAGAGAGAGAGCTTGCTCTCGGTGGTGGCAATCCGGCGAGACGATGGACGACGGACGGCGGCGAGCGGCGGTGGCGATTCGACCAGAGGGGAGAGGGAGGAGCTTCGCCGATTTGAGGGGAAGAAAGGGGGAAGTTTCGAAAGGGGAGTGAGAGAGGGTGAAGTTTCGACACCCTCTCTCCTTTTTCAGCAATTTTTTTTTTATAACGGGCGGTCGCTCGTTTAATGGAAGACCGCTCGTTCATTTTGCATTTTTGCTCAGAAGAAACGAGTGGGTCGCCCAAAAAATGGGCGACCGCTCGTTCATTTTTTTTTCGACACAAAACGGATCTTTCCTCGCACTCGTGTTGTATCTGATAAAAGAGGTTGTTACGAGGGGATTTTGGAGACTTGATAAAAAAAAAAGAAAAGAAACAAAGAGGGTGAAGAATGTACATCCCGGTATGAACCGGATTGCTATTAAGGTCATAGCTAGACCGAAATACGGTTCAATCAATTAAAGAGAGGGAGAGTACAGAGGTACCTCCTTTTGGTCTAATACTCCCTGGATTGTATGGTTTGAGTCTTTGAGTGTTGACCATGAAAGTTCCGCCTTTTCCATTGTCGAGTTCTATCGCTCCATGAGAGGTGACGTTCTTTATGATTAACGGTCCTGACCACCTTGATTTCAGTTTTCCTGGAAAAAGTTTAAGTCGAGAATTAAATAAAAAAACGAGATCACCTTGTTGGAAGTTTCGATTGAGGATGTGCCGGTCGTGCCACTTCTTGGCCCGCTCCTTGTAAATCCGCGTGTTTTCATATGCGTCCAAGCGAATTTCCTCCAAGTGGTGGAGCTCTAGCACTCGTTTTTCCGCTGCGGTTTTCCAGTCGTAGTTCAACGCCTTAATCGCCCAATATGCCTTATGCTCCAACTCAACCGGTAGGTGGCAAGCTTTCCCATACACTAGTTGAAATGGAGTCATCCCGATAGGCGTCTTGAACGCCGTTCTATAGGCCCAAACCGCATCCTCAAGCTTCAAAGTCCAGTCCTTTCTTGACTTGGCTACTGTTTTCTCCAAAATTTTGATCTCCCGGTTAGAGACTTCCACTTGACCGCTTGTTTGAGGATGGTAGGGAGTGGCTACTCTATGGTCAACACCATATTTAGTTAATATGCCCTGAATCACTCTATTAACAAAGTGTGCTCCTCCATCACTTATCACCACTCTTGGGACTCCAAACCGAGAAAATATGACTCTTTTGAACATTCGTGATACAGTGCTTGAATCATTCTTCGGACTAACAAGTACCTCCACCCATTTCGTCACATAGTCTACTGCCACAAGAATGTATAGGTTACCGCAAGATGATGGAAATGGCCCCATAAAATCTATTCCCCAGACGTCAAATGGTTCCACCTCCAATATAAAGTTCTGCGGCGCTTCATTTCTCCGCGAGATGTTACCCGTTCTTTGACAAGCATCGCATGAACTTACAAAAGCGTGAACATCCTTGAACAAAGTTGGCCAATAGAAACCCGATTGTAGGATCTTTGCAGCTGTCTTGGCCGATGCGAAATGCCCCGCGTAATCCGATGCATGGCAATGATGTATCACTTGCTTCACTTCCTCCTCCGGAATGCATCTTCGAAATAATCCGTTCTTGCCTTTCTTAAACAAGAAAGGTTCATCCCAAAAGTAGTCTCTAACATCGTGGAAGAACTTTTTCTTCCCGTTGTAGCTTATCTCCGGGGGTACCACCTTGGCAACCAAATAGTTGACATAATCTGCATACCAAGGAGTAACGTTCTTGATCTCCAAGGATATGATGTGTTCTTCCCTTAGTGAATCGTCGATTGGTATAGCTTCGGGTATTTCCAATCTAGATAGATGATCTGCCACTGTATTCTCCGTTCCTTTCCTATCACGGATCTCTAGATCAAACTCTTGCAGAAGCAACACCCATCGAATCAACCTTGGTTTAGCATCCTGCTTTGTGAGCAAGTACCTCAAGGCGGCGTGATCCGTGTATACGATCACCTTAGAACCCATCAAGTATGATCTAAATTTCTCGAAGGCAAACACTACAGGAATGAGTTCTTTCTCCGTGGTGGAGTAATTCATTTGGGCGTCATCGAGCGTTCGACTTGCGTAGTATACGGCGTAATGCTTCCCATCTTTCTTTTGTCCTAATACGGCCCCGACCGCGAAGTCGCTAGCATCACACATTAACTCAAAAGGAACACTCCAATCCGGGGGTTGAATGATCGGAGGTGATACTAATGTCTTCTTTAATATTCCAATTGCCTTGTGGCACTCCTCATTAAACTCAAATGGGACGTCTTTGCCCAAAAGCGCAGTCAAGGGTCTCGTTATCTTCGAAAAATCTTTGATGAATCTCCTGTAAAATCCGGCGTGACCCAAGAAACTTCGGATCCCTTTAACGTTGGTCGGTGGTGGTAGCTTCTCAATCACTTCCACTTCCGCTCTATCCACTTCTATCCCCTTGTCCGAAATCCGATGACCAAGTACAGTGCCCTCTCGCACCATGAAGTGGCATTTCTCCCAATTCAAAACCAAGTTCGCCTTGAGACACCTGTCTAACACTCGATGGAGATTGGTTAAACACGCATCAAAGGAGGGTCCATGGACAGAAAAATCGTCCATGAACACCTCCATAATATCTTCAATGACATCAGAGAAAATAGCCATCATGCATCTTTGAAAAGTTACGGGTGCATTGCATAATCCAAATGACATGCGTCTAGATGCGAAAGTGTCGTAAGGGCATGTGAATGTTATTTTTCTCTTGGTCACTCGGATGGATAGGAATCTGAAAGAAACCTGAGTAACCATCGAGAAAACAAAAATAAGAATGCAGTGCAAGTCTCTCTAACATTTGGTCAATGAATGGAAGGGGGAAATGATCCTTACGGGTGTTTGTGTTAAGTTTTCGATAATCAATGCACATTCTCCATCCCGTAACAGTTGTAGTCGGTATGAGTTCATTGTTTTCATTTGGAACGACCGTGATTCCTCCCTTCTTAGGCACGACTTGCACCGGGCTAACCCAAGAGCTATCCGAAATCGGGTAAATAATACCCGCATCTAACAATTTCAAAACCTCTTTCTTGACTACTTCTTTCATGTTCGGGTTTAGCCTACATTGATGGTCGATTGACGATTTGGCATCTTCTAAATGTATGTGATGCATGCAAAGAGAGGGGCTAAGACCCTTGATGTCTCCTAGAGTGTAACCTAGGACTTCCCTGTATTGCCTAAGCAACTTGGTGAGTTTTTCTACTTGATCCTCATCTAATGCATCATTAACGATAACGGGATAAGTAGAATTTGAACCAAGAAAGACATACCTAAGCCCTTGGGGTAAGGGCTTTAGTTCCACTTGTGGAGCATGTTCGGGGTCCCAATCAGTGTGTGATTTCTCTTTTGAACCTTGAGATGAGTCAAGAATGGTATGGGTGGTCGACATGATGCTTCCGGGGTCCAAGTCTTCATCTCCAAGTGAAAACAGGCGGGTCGCCCATTTTTCGGGCGGGTCGCTCACTTCTACAGTGTCTGGATCGTTTTTGCTCAGAGAAAACGGGCGGGTCGCCCATTTTGACGGGTGTTCGCATATAGACGCATGATGGCAAAAACGGGCGACCCACTTCTACTGTGTCTCGATCGTTTTTGCTCAGACAATTCGAGCGGGTCGCCCGTTTTTTACACTGGATTGCCCGTTTTTGGTCCCGGTCGCTCGTGTCAACAGTGTTACTGCTCAGACAAAATGAGCTGGCCGCCCATTTTTCGGGCGGGTCGCTCATTTTGCTCTGCACTTCACCATTAGGTCTTGAAAATGGGCGGGTCACCCATTTTTCGAGCGGGTCGCCCGTTTTTGCTGAAATTTCATTTTCGGCTTCTTGGCTGTCTAACGCTCGTCTTGTCTCTTCAATCTCCTCCCAATTGCTGTACAGACTTGCTTCTACAGCCATTAGTGACACTTCTAGCGGGTCTACCTCACGGAACTCTCCGATCACTTCTTCCGCCATTGCTTCAAGTATATCCGCATAGCATACCGTATCATTGGTCGAAGGTTGCTTCAAATTCTGATCGAGCGTGAATTCGACTGTCTCATCCCCGATCTTCATTGTTAATCTTCCGGCTCAGACATGAGCTACGGCATCCGCCGTGCTCAAGAATGGGCGACCCAAAATGATTGGAACTTTGGAATCTTCATCCATGTCTAGCACTACAAAATGGTACTAAGAACCCGCCAATCTTGAGGGGTACGTCCTCTAGAATGCCTGCTGGATATTTGATAGATCGGTCCGCTAGTTGCAAGGCGATCCTCGTGAGCTTCAAGTCACCTATGTTCAGCTTCTTGTAAATGGACAACGGCATCATGTTGGGTTTCGCTACGGATTCCTAGCATGCGATCATATCGATCTAGGGTTTGGTTTACTAGGTTTCATGCAGCGGAAAGATAATCTAAACCTAGTCAAACGTCACACGCAACCAAAATCATCCGTAAAACCCCGTTTAATCGTGTATATCACCGTAGGAATCGAATACTTACCTCTTTCCTGAAGATCTGAAAGTAGCAATCGATCCAGGGCCTGTTTTAATCACCAAGAGCTGAAAGTACAGCTCCTCTACACGTATCCACACCGACGGGAAGGATTCCAAACGCTTTTGGAACTGATCTGCTAGGATCTGTGAAGTATATGAAGTGGGATCTAATCCCGGGAGCTAGAACTATGAAAGAAACGATTTCTTCTGAGTTTTTGCTCTGTTTTAGGGTTCTTTTCGTCTGTCTTAGGTTGAGGACGGCGTCCAATACCCTTCTTATAGGATAGGAACCCTAATCCTTGTGAAAAGAGACTTTTTCCGAGTATTGACTCGGTCCGAGTCAGAACTCTGACTCGGTCGAGTCAGAACGAATCAGCCCAAGCCCATTGTCAACTCTTGACTCGGCCCATTTAGTATTGACTCGGTCCGAGTCAAAACTTTGACTCGACCGAGTCAAAGTATCAGCCAAGCCCAAAACACTTTCTGGGCTTTGGCCCGCGTGGAACTGACTCGGTCCGAGTCAAGTACTGACTCGGTCCGAGTCAGAAGGCTGAAACCGTCCCGACACTCTGATTTGATCCGAAAACGATTTTTCCGACCAAATCCAAGTCTTCCTTTCCGAAACCTCACATATAAGTCCATCCCTAATGGTGTGGG
>NW_010965345.1:152729-153893 GCF_000463585.1 Tarenaya hassleriana | reverse complement strand
GAAATGAGCGGATTTGGTTAGTCGGTCCACGACTACCCAAATGGTGTTCTTCTTGCTGGGCGTGAGTGGTAATCCGACCACGAAGTCCATGGCGATCGAATCCCACTTCCACTCAGGTATCTCCAGCGGTTGTAGCTTCCCTCCCGACATTTGTCGCTCTGCCTTCACTTGCTGGCAAGTGAGGCATCTCGCTACGTAGTCCGCCACATCCCTCTTGACTCTCGGCCAAGTATACCACTGTCGCAGTCCTTGGTACATCTTGCTTGCTCCGGGATGTATCGCTAACCTCGACTGATGTGCCTCCGACAAAATCTCCTGCCTCAGCTCTGGGTCATCGGGCACACATAGTCGGTTCCCCAGTCTCAACGCTCCCTGCTCGTCGATACGGTAGCCCTTAAGGCTATATTCCTCAATGTGATCCATGTATCGAGCGAGTAATGGATCACCGCGCTGTCCCCTGACTGCGCGTTCTATCAGAGTCGGCGTCGACTCTTCCACTGTCAATGAGAGATGTCCCAACATCGCAGTCAACTCCGCGGCATTGCTGCGAGATGAGGTGACAACACGTATGGCCGCTAAGATCTTCTTCCGACTAAGAGCGTCGGCCACTACGTTAGCCTTCCCCGGGTGGTAGGCTATCTCCAGATCGTAATCTGCAAATCAGCCCCAGCCATCTTCGCTGTCTCAGGTTCAGATCCTTCTGAGATATTACATAAGTCAAGCTCTTGCGATCCGTGTTGAGCTTAACTTTCTCCCCATACAGATACGATCTCCAGATCTTCAGCGCGTGAACTACCGCTGCCAATTCCATGTCATGCGTCGGGTAGTCTCTTTCTCCCTCTTTCTCCCGGTTTTTCTTCTTCCTCCCCTTGCACCCGAAATGGTTTTTGGGAGAGATTGGGAGTTCGTTTTCTTCTGGAATGGGGGGCGAATTGGCTTTCTCCAAGGCTCATGGGCGAGCCTGCAATGCCTCGACGCGTAAGCGATTACGTGCCCCTCCTGCATCAACACGCAACCGAGTCCATGTTTAGATGCGTCGGTGTATACCTCGTATGTCGTTCCCGGCCGTGGTAAGGCTAGGATCGGTGCTGACGTCAATCTTCGTTTCAATTCACCGAAGCTTTCCTCGCATTCGATCGTCCACTCAAACCGGACGTTCTTCCC